>NC_040032.1:17173994-17365330 GCF_000972845.2 Larimichthys crocea
TCTGTGCCAAAAAAACAAAAGTAAATAATACAATCAAACAAAGAATAAGAATAGAAATGAAAATAGAAATGAAGGGACATTAGTCAACATGTGTGAGTAATTATTACTATCTATTATAACAGTGCACATCAGAATATCTATCTTCCTAATAATTTAATCTTTAAAAATAACAATTTCATTTAGTTTTTCTCTTTACAGAAATTAATGACCAAAGTTTTCTTACCTAGTTTTCTTACGCGCCTTAAAATAAAGAAACCTGAAACTTTCACGACCCCTAGTGGCGGTCAAGACTGTCGGGTTGTGGACAAGTAATCTAAATGATGCACAGAAACCATCTCAGACTGGTGCTAGATGAGTTACAACAGACTAAACTCAATTTTCAGACAGAATTAGTAAGTTAGTGTGCTAATAAATTATTAATATCCATCAGCGCTACTTCTTTGCAGTGTAATATACAATGAGGGTCCATGTCTGCTGCTGACAGAGGCCTATTCAGAAATGGAAGAAATACACTCAGGAAAGTTATTATCTATAGAATAGTACCTATATTTGCATAGATATAGATATGATAAAATTAAAACATAGAAACAATACAAGAGTGACTAAACTCAACATTATTATTATTACCTGTGCTAAAAATAAAATAGAATAACCAAAAAGGATGTCAAATTAAAACATAGAAACAATACAAGAGTGATTAAACTCAATATTATTATTATTACCTGTGCTAAAAATAAAATAGAATAACAAAAAGGATGTAAAATGAAAACATAGAAACAATACAAGAGTGTTTAGTATTGCACAGGCAGGTATTCAAGAGTCAAGATTCAAGAGATTTATTGTAATTGGCAAGTAAAAACACATGCTTATACAGCAATGAAATTCTTATTTTGCCATCTCATTTTACATACAAAAACAATAAGAAAACAATATACACAACACAATAACACAATAATACAATAATAAAAAAAACAACAAAAAAAAGGAGCGGCAGTAGCTCAGTCCATAGAGACCTGGCTTGGGAACTGGAGGGTGGCCAGCTCAAATCCAGTATGGACCAAAAATATGTAAGGTGGACTTGTAGCTGGAGAGGTGCCAGTTCACCTCCTGGGCACTGCTGTGGTGCCCTTGAGCAAGGCACCGAACCCCGCCAACTGCTTGCAGGGCGCTGGTCTGGCTGGCTGCCCATCACTCCACCATCTCTCTCCACATTTGCATGTCTTTGAGCCCATGCATATCTATGAACCTTGTACTTGTACTGTATGTGTGTTTGGGATTAAAAATGCATGTAAATAAAAATTGAATGAAAAAAGAATTTCCCTGTTGAGGGAATTAATAAAGTATATAGAAGGTATATAAAGTATATATTATCCTAAGAGTAAGAGTAAAATCCTAAGAGTAAAATAAATTCAAAATCTCTCTCTCTCTCTCTCTCTCTCTCTATATATATATATATATATACTAATATATATATAGTATATTCTATCTATATATATATATATATATATATATATATATAATTAAATATAGTTTAAAGTGCAGAGAAGTTAAAAGTGAATTGTATAACTGCATCACTGTCGTGCCAATATTGATGGTAAATCACGCCCTCTCGTGTAATATTGCTTTATATTGGAACTTCACTCCACCTCCAGGCCGGTGGGTGGCTGTAACGCACCTCTTGTCGTGTTTCTTCACAGAAGTAGAATCGATCCATTCACTGGTTGTTGCTCACATTTTATGAGGGCTGTTGAGCGCAAACCGAGCGCCATGTTCCTCCCATAATATATCGATATCATGAGATTATAAAGGACCTGGACGACTTCGTTGCCCGCTTACTTCGCGATATGTCCGCAGCGATGTTGAGGTAAAATCCACGGACTGAGACGGAAGTTTACGAGGGAGGGTAACGGCCGGTTAGCTTAGCATCCAGCTAGCCGTGTGAGCTAACAGCTAAGTGTAGTGTTGGCGCGATGTTAAATAAAAACAAATCTAATTCAGAGAGCTGAAAAAACTTTAATTAAGTGTTGTTAACAAAGCTCACACTGCAGGTTAACTCATGTTCACTGGATAAACGTGTTCTGTTGACATCTCGTAGCTATTTTCTGTGTTGCTATGACTACATTAAAAAATAAGTTGTTGATCTGCACGTAACACAAACTAGTTACAACTGTTAATCTGAACAACATGTCCCACCTAGCTGACATAAATACAGTCTAATGCAACTGTATTGCAGTAAGTCATGTCTTAGTAAAGGTTATAATGTCACACTTTAATTTTTAAGCTGTGGTTTGTGCTGTGTCATTTATATTCAAACAGATTAACCCTGCACTACAGCCTATAGTATAACTCAACATCCTTAAATACATCCATCCACTTTCTGTAACTGCTTATCCCAGCTGACCTAGGGTGATAGGCGGGGTACATCCCGGACAAGTCACTAGTTAATCACAGTGCACACAGAGACAGAGTCACCAATTAACCTCCAATCTGAGACAACAAAGGCCAAACCATCCCACCATGCTCTAGTTCACACCTGATTACACTAATTAACTGTATGAAGATCAGTTCATTACATGAGTCAGGCCTTTTATAAAATAGTTTTGAACCTACCCGGTCTGTGGAACGTAGAGGAATAACACAGCACCTGTAACATAGAGAAGTTTGCGCAATAACAGCTTAATTAACAATGGTAAAATAATTTACTAGCATTACTGTACTTGTGGTCTTTTGGTGCCACATACCAAAGTAATGCCATGATATGAGTTGGAATGTGTCACTGCAATATCCGATGGATTACTGGTAGAAAAAAATAAAAATAAAATCGTGCCAGGTTAATGGTAACTTCCATTTTTGTGTAACACCCTGTAATTAACATGTCAAGGATTTAGTGGTGGCTCTTTTTTGTTCACTGATAACCGCTTGGACATAAACATGTTGTAGGATTGCCTCCGTTCATGAACTGATCAATGCACATTAAAGTGTGGGCTAGTGTGAGCTGTTTCCTTCGGATTAGGTTGAAAGCTGCGTTCCTTGGCTGTATTTGAAGGAGCCTTTGAAATGTGACAGCCATGTCAGGTTTCATTCATCACCCTTTCTGGAAAGCTTAAACGTAATACTTTGTAAAACGTGATATTTTCTTTCCATATGTATGTGGATATGTGTATTGCAGTATCAGACACTTAAAGTTGAGACAGTTGAGAAATTCATTAAATGTTCTTTAACTTCTGGCTAGTTTATCATGACCAACCTCTCTTTCTTTTTTTTTTGCTTGACTGTAGCACCCCTACCAACAAGCTGAATGTATTGGTCAACAAACTCCACGAGTACTTGGCTCATTCCACCGTTGAGGACAGCAACGATACACCGACCTCAGAGGATGCAGACGGTAAGGCTTTTGATTAATCTAATGAGTTGATAATTCTCGTCCTATTTGCGTACTTTGTAAACATTTCTAACAGATCTTCTGTTCACAGGTCTGCCAAACAGGAGCTGTTCGGTGGGAAACTCCACAGCTCACCCTGCGACAGAGGTAACTGAACGCTCTTTGTGTTTTGTCGTGTCAGAGGTGACACTAATGGTGCCAGTGACCTTTTTAAACAGGATCCAGCACAAAATTTGGTCCCATTCATAAATTCACATCACTGCCACACTAAAGGCGTTTTTAGCTTTGCTGCCTCTCATTAGTGTCGTATTTGGTATTTAGTCCGTTTCAAATTACGATTAGAGCTGCACTAAGTGGAAGCAAAGAGCTTTTTGTGATTAAAAGCCAGCTAGGATTGGCTCCAGCCCAGTTTCTGCAGAAGACTCTTGAGATGGCATGCCGTTTAAAGTTCACCTGTAGATGTGACGCAGACGTGTGTGACACAATGTGGTTGTACACAATCGTGAGTCGTGACCGCTGGTGAGCTTTGCATCCCACCTCATTTCCATGTGTCTGATGCGCCTCGAGCTACGAAAATTATTCAGATTGTTCCCAGTTTAGCCTTAAATTAATTTTTTTAGCTGACAGAAATATGATCCAACATGATCTTTAGTTAAAAAATATAACTAGATGTATGTGTCAAGATCTCTGTCACTGTTGTATACGCATATACATTTTTTAACTCTGTGTGTGTAGTTATGCTTATGTCCTAAACTTTCAGTATTCTGTGAAATGATATTGTTGTATCGTGATGCTTTATTTACAAGTATCCTGTAAATAAATAAATGAATAAATAATATATAAATAAAATTGTTTGCATAAGTCAGGTACTGATCTCTGTGGGACATTATTGCAATGTTTCAACACCTAAAGTGACAACTTAACTAATAAACTGTCTTGCTTTGTAGGCAGGGCTGGATACCAAATACTCAAGGAGGTGAGTTGGCATTTCATGTATCGTGACAGCATAGATGGTACAAAACTGTCTGGATTTAAAGTGGCTTATTCCTGTAAGTTACTGTATGTTAAACTAAAATGAACGCAGTGTATTTCAGTTATAATACACACAATCTGTATTTAGGTCAAGCTGAAATAATAGTTGTGATAATCAGATGATTTTGCAGTGCCATTAGCTTAGACCAGTGGTTCTTAACCTGGGTTCGATCGAACCCTAGGGGTTCGGTGAGTCGGTCTCAGGGGTTCGGTGGAGCCTCCGCCCTGGAATTTTTTATACCATTTTGTGCACCAGTAAAAAAATCATATTTTATTTTTTACTAAAGAAGGGTTCGGTGAATGAGCATATGAAACTGGTGGGGTTCGTTACCTCCAACAAGGTTAAGAACCACTGGCTTAGACTTAGACCTGCTTCCTTTTTCACTGTCCAAATAGGCTGCCGACCTCAGTGAAATGTTGTTTAACCCTGGGACTTAACTCTTTTTTTTTCTGTTGAACTGAAATTACAGAAAACCTTCTGTTGTCATAAAACACTCTGGACTGGATGAATCTGGGGACTCGAATGGAAGCGAGGACCTGGATTTACCGTTCAACACAAATGGTCACCTTGATATCACCAGATTGCCGAAAGGTATGTCTTAACTCTTGCCTGTTACATTTCCCTTATTTACTCTGCTTCATAACCTTTTCTCTCCCTTCCAGAGCAAATGTCTGTTGTCTTTGCTGAGTTCTTAAGTATCTGTATATTCATTTGATGCATTGGTGGTCTGTTTTGTTTCCATAGGCACTGCACTGGTGAGGCCTGAAGCTGTTGATAATGGAAGAGATGACTTCAGAGGTCCAGAGTTCCGCAGCCGGAAACCGGGAGTACTGCGGAAAGAGTTTTCGAGAAGACGTGGAGGTCAGTCACTGCTGGTGGATATTATCATAAAAGCGATCAATGATTATCTCCGGGCAGCCGATTCTTCAGAATAATAAAACCTAATAGTGTTCAAGTTGATCAATTTAGAAACAAAAGGAAGGCACTTGTTGTGGGTGCTCGTTCATTGATTGCTCGAGGTGAAAATCCACTCCAGCTGTCGAAGAGAGACAAAAAATTCACTTCACATTGTGCCTAAATTCAGCTTGATCATTATCATGTGAGCGAGATCACTGATACTCGACTTTGAAAAGCGTGCTTCACTCCAACTCTGCACTGCTAACGGCAAGTTTCTGTATCCTAACCAGTGTTCTCGCTCCTGGACATCTTACCTGGAGGGTGTGATGGGTTTAAGTAGAGGTTGGTGGGTGGGCAGTCTAGTAATTCTAACCATGCTGTTGCTAATGACGGTGCTGTGCTTTTATAGGAGCTGAACACATGGAAATTGTCTGTTGCACCGCATGTGGCCGACAAGTTAACCACTTCCAGCGAGATTCCTTCTACCGACATCCAGTTCTCAAAGTGCTCATATGCAAGGTGAGTTTGCTTATTTATCAGAAACCATCATTCAGAAGCTTAATCGGATTCATTTCACCATTTTCTGTGACCTTTTTAAGTCAGTATTTATCGACATCATACATCTCTTCAAAACCCTGAAAAACATACCGGAATGTGTGCTGATATCAAGATGGAAAAATGTACATGACTGTTTATAAAAGTTTACATGAAATACTGAATAAAGTGAGTTTGTCATGACTTTACTCGTTCACACCATTTGGTGTGTACTGTTTACTTTGGGTGGGTGTCATTCCTGTTGTCGGTTACTGATATGAATCATAGGTGAAAGTGCAGACTGACTGCTTTCTGTTTACAGTAATCTGGGCGGTACACCTGTATAAAACAGTTTAAAGCAGAAACCTTATTTCTCTCCCGTTTTTTGGCTCCAAATGTCACTGAACTTAAACTTTATTCTCCCCAGTTGTACAGGATGAATAAGTGTGCTGTATATGTTGTTTAAGAGACGCCAAAGCCTCAAACTATAGCTGTTCATTATCATTTCATATTCAGATATCTTGTTTGGAGCCACAATTACAGCATTTGAGCTCATAACTAATCATGCATGTATGCACACACTACATGTATGAATGTTGTGATATTTTTCATGGTATAATATGTTTTTCAATTTATTTCATTAAGGAAGATATTTCAGAGATTCCTTTAAGTGCCACTACAGGGAGGTTATGTACCAGAGGACCAGAGGTCTATGTGAAAGAGCCACATACTTATACATAGCTCTTAAATTTTTTTGAAATTTTGTACTTTACTTACATTTGCGTTGTTTCTAAAAATGCATCTTTGTAATATACTTTTTCGTCCAACCTGTCTGTAATTTTTCCATTGAATGTTTTGTTTCTCTCAGTCTTGCTACAAGTATTACTTAAGTGATGACATCAGTAAGGATGGAGATGGAATGGACGAGCAATGCAGGTAGGTGTTTAATATTTTAACTTAAATCATTTTTACTTATTTTTTACTAAGCTGTATTTATCGTCTCTTATTTTGTCCTCATGCAGATGGTGCGCTGAAGGAGGCAACTTGATCTGTTGTGACTTCTGTAGTAACGCCTTCTGCAAGAAGTGTATTCTAAGAAATTTGGGGAGGAAGGAGCTGTCCGGCATCTTGGAGAGCAAATGGTACTGCTACGTTTGCAGCCCGGAGCCCCTTTTTGACCTGGTCATGGCCTGCGACAGTGTTCTTGAGAACATGGGTCTTTTTCATCAGCAGCGTCCGAAGAACCAAGTAGAGCCAGAGAAATCTGAACTTTACAACATGTTGCCGCACTTGCCACAAAACGTCCCTTTGGATAAATGGGACCACACTGGTATGGATGGTAACGTGGTGTTCAACTATAACACACTGCAGATTTCCAAGGAACTCACCAAAAAAGCCAAACATTTAGTGGACTCGACAAACATCTTGAACCGGACCTTTATCAATTTCATTCATTCTGTGACGGCGAAGAAACAAACTCGCAATCTGTATCTGAGCTCTTTTTTGTCTGTAGTTAAAGGCTTGCGGAAATCACTCACAGCATTCGAGGATAGCGTTAAGGAAGAATTCAGTGACTTGGATGTCTTGAACTGTTGGGAAAACTTCCTTTGTGATGATTTTGATACACAACCTGTAACAGAAGCAGACCCGGAGCTGGATATCTCTGATGAAACATGCTTGGGTGAGCTGCAAAAATTGGCAGCTGAACATTTGGTAGATGACGATTCAGACTCTAAGGGCTATACGGATGTGAGAAATGCACGTAACTGCCCTGAGGAAGACGTGGATTTAGATTCACATGAAGCCAGACAGAGGGTGCAAAAGATTGACCTGAAGCCGTGTGAAAGTGGGGTCAACATGACTAAAAAACTAGTCGTAAAACTTACGCCTGTAGCTATGGAGCAGGGGCCATCGTATGATACCTCGAAGCAGGAGGAGGACACCCACAGGAAGGATAAAAAGTCGGAAGGAAAGGATGTATTGGAAGATGAAGAGACGGGTGTCATAGGTGCTAAAGCTGACAGCAAGATGAGCAACGACAACTCTAGTACATCTCTACCCTTAGAAGAGGAGCAAGGAAATAGACGATCTCCTCGCGTGAAGACCACACCTTTGCGCCGACCAAGTGACGTCAAGGCCAAAACATCTCTTTCAGCGGGAGACACTGACAGTGACTCTGATCCCGAGGAAACCTCCAGCGCAGTACCGACCAAAAACACTGAAGAGCAAAGTCTGAGCAGGGCAAGGGATGACTCAGACTCGGACGAAATCCCTGCAGCGCTGCTTGAGCGAGCAGCAATGTCACAAAGCTCTGATGAGGCCCAGAGTGATGAGGATAGTGGAAAAGCATCGACTAAGGTGGCCAAGAAATGTCTCTTCTGGTTCACTAAGAACACCCCGATCTCGCCGGAGAAGATGCGCCGCAAACGCAAGATGCTGGACGGCTCCCCCGAGTCGGACTCAAGCGGCAGAAGAGCAAAGTCTCAGAGAGAAAGTGGGACAGATTACTTTGGTGACGATCGAGAATCGCAGAAGAAAATGCAACACTTGAATACGCTGAGGCCGATAGGGAAGCCTCATCTCGTCAAAAGAGAGAGTGAACGTATGACTAGAAAGATGCCAGCTAGGAAGTCTAAGGCAAAATCTCATCAGGAAGTGACAGAGTCATCATCGTCATCGTCGTCAAGCGAAGGCAACAATGATGACAACGACTCTGAGAGCGACGGGAGCGATCAGAAGATGAAGCCTATCACTGAAGATGTGGCCTTACTGGGGGCAGCTGGATTCCACCAATCATCAGGTGAGTGTTAGAATATCTTGTCAATAGTTGGTAGAAATAGATCACTAGTTTGTTTGATTACAGGTGGAAAGCTAAATACTAATAACTCCTACTCCTCAAGTGTGAGGCCATGTGATTATTGCGTGACAGGTGTAGTATAATATAACGTTGAGCTTCATCTCCACCGCAAGAACTTTCCCCAGGGACTAGCAACTTTTGGAAGTATTTCAGAGCTCCCAAAAAGTGCGTGTAAATGCCAAATTCCACAAGGCACAGATGTGACATGTTCTGTGCGCCGCTGCCGCCGCAGCTGATCGAACAAAAACAGCAAAAAAATGAGAAACAATGTAACTACGTAGCATATTTACATATTTTAGGAGCACATAATCCAGAGAAAAATACTACGTTTCTGAAAAGCATCTGGAATTAGTTTGAAGTTGCACCGTGAACTGACCAAAGCAGCGTCACGGCTGCAACATGATGGAGGCAGTACTTTCTAAAAGTACAGGAATTTCGACATTTTTAGAAATCTTCAGCCGCAAACCAGCTTGTTTTTTGCTCATTGTGCTTTGACTCATCAACCTGGAGTTACAGAATAAAGCATGCGACAAACAGACTGAGTTTATGGCAGTAAAATTATGTGAAAATGTGATGTATGTCGCTTACTCATACGTAAGCGGACTAATTTGCCAACTCTTACCTTGTCTTTGGACCACGGTAGAAACACAAACAGTGATGGGCCCAAGGAATCTTTTAGTTCCTTCAAAAGTACGTCTATGGACTTAAAGTCGGGAAATGCAGATCACCTGCAGCACCGTAATACAATGATTGCTCTTATACTACTACCTGAACAGCTATGTCAAAATGTCTGCTGTGAAAACGGTGTATGAACACTTAAAAAATAAAGAAACAAGAGTGCCATGGGTGTGAAGATACTTGTTAGTAAGATTTATTGAGATGGCAAAGTAAAGTATGAGATGTTAAAATGTAATTTTTCTGCAGAAACTACTTGACTCTGTTAATTAAACAATCCATTTTCTGTTTCTGTAGAAGATGACGAGCAGTCTGGGCCCTCGTGGGCAGCAGAAGACGATGACGATCCAGAAAATAGGTATGCTTCCAAAAGCCCGGGTGTAGGGTTTGTAAAACACCCTAGACGTGGAAGAAGGGCCACACCCTCGAACCCCACCTTCTGTGCCAGATCACGTGTCATTAAGACTCAGTTGCAGTCGATTCAGACGAGACCAAAACGTAGCTGCAGCCGAGCCTCAGCAATCAAATACACGCTCTAAATCACGCACTCTGCTTGTCTTTTGTTTTATTTCGTGAAAAAGAGATGGCGATTTTTATTTATTTCTTAAACCGTACTTGCATTTATTCTTTGACTTACTAAGCTGATTAAAAAGGGAACAAGTTAAAGAGGTCTGACCACAAATGCATGAAACGTATTTTGCCTTACAGTTCAAGCTGTTAAAGTCTCACGGGTTTGTTTTCAGTGACAGTATTCTAACATATTTATAAAGAACTGTTGTCCTCCACTGGGCAGCAATGTTAAACTAAATACTAAACTATTATTCAGAGGTGAAGTATGAAGTTTGAAACAGATTATCTGCTCAAGATTACAGTTCAAAAACAAAATACAAATGTGAAATAACCTACTACTTGCAAGCGAGTGTTAAACTATGGTAGTTGTTAGCGTTTACAAAACTTTTATGTTCACCTTGAGAATCGTCTTTTTGATACTCTGCTTTAAATGAGCCTCACGTGATGGGTGACGGTGTCCCCGATCCAGATAAAGTAGCAGAAGGATTGTTTGTCAAAATATCTGTGAAATATCTGTACCTGGCTCTGTAAATGCAAATTAAGCTTTGTGTTTAGCTCTTTTCGGCACACTGCCTCACTGTTACAGCCTTTTTAATTCTTCCTACAAAATATATTTAATAATTCTTCTACCACACATGGCTCGAGCTTCATTTATGGCTGTTTTCATGAACATTATTTCTGCGTGCGTTATTACTTTCATTTCAATCTCAGGATTTGTTACAGGGCTAAACTCTCTGTCCAGCTGACAAAAGATTTCAACATTTTAAGCAACATTTTCTGGTAATAAACACACAATGCCTCCACACAGTCCTCACCCCAAAACACAACTAACGACTAATGGGGGCAACAAATTTTTAAATTGGTCCAGTATTGAGTGAGAGCGCTGCAACCTACAGACACCAAATAAGCTACAATGTAATCCTTGTGGCCAATTACGTCCATTAAAAGTGCTTGTTTTTACCACTAGCTTAGATTGTCTGACAACTTAGAGGAAAATGTAATGTTTTCTGTACCTGTTGCTTGACCCTGTCTGTGAAATCTCCTCAGTGAACAGAGGATCACAGCACCCACAGGGACACCGTCAGTCTCCAGAGCTTTGCCACCTTGCAGCAGCTGGTTCACCTCCTCTGCCTGTCGCCTCTCTCTCTCTCTCCATGTCGGCTCTTCAGGTTGTAGTTGTATCCGTAAACCTCCAGCTCGAATAAATACAGACAGACATCAAATTCAAAGTCCCGATCCACATTGTCAAAATTGATAATGTTACATAACTCTAAGCTCCAACACAACAAACTCTTCCTGGCCGGTGCATTGTTACACTCACGTTTTCACTTCCTGCAACAAGCGAGCTTAGTCACGCGGTGGATCAAGAAAAAGAACAGAAAACATTCAATTTCTTTTGTTGTGAGTCTCGTTGTCAGTGGCAAAAACTTTTAAAGGATCCATTTTGACACACAGGGTTACGTTGTAGGTCGTTTTGTGGCTGCAGGCTGTGGCGCTCTCACTCAGTACTGGACCAACTTCAAAACTTGTTGCCCACATTAGTCACTTTGACACAAAAACATTTAAAATTAAGGTCCAGGTTGAAAAATACCAAAGTTGCCCTTTAAGGCATCGACATTAAGGCTGCCATGATGAATAATATATTGTTTTGGGGACATAATACTATAATTTATAATAGTCTGTCTTCTTTTAAAGTAGTTCACATCCAAGCTAGTAGCTCTACAAACTTCAAACAAGTCTATTACTGCAGTTTGAAGAAGCAGGAGCGCCGTGCTGGGCCTCAGAGCAGGATTTACAACATTCACTGGATGCCTTGAGTGCTCATTTGTATTCAATTATCTCAAAGCGACTGACACATTCAGTATATTACTGGCGTTCATTAATTGAGCCTCAAGTAAATATGACAAGGTGCGGTTTCCCCAAATTCAATCTCAATGACAAGATGACGGTAGTCGGATTGTACATATTTGGGCTATGATTGGTGGCGCTGTCGTTTACAGCTTTCCTGTCGATCAATGATATTTATTTTTCTGCTACTATTCACAGTACACACCTACGCAGCACTCTTATCGTTATGTTTTTAGTGTTGCAATGTTTGAAATACAGATACACCAGGTCATTATGCTGTTGGAGCTCAGGAACATGCACTTTAGCATATATTCAGTATGCTACAGCAGATTAGAGGGCTGGCATGAGTGTTGTCGACTACCAAAAAGAAAGTGTTATAATTGTAGATTTCAGAGACGTGCTGCTTTCACAGAGATTCTCTGAAAGGGTCGACTCACTCAAATTATAAAAAGATACTTTCCCATTACTGTACCTCTCGTAGTCTCAGTTTTATCTGCTGGAGGTTGAGAAATATCTCAGACATCCACTTCACTACAATGGAGGTGGACCTTTTTGTGAAACAATAAAGAAAACCTGCTGTTACACAATTATTAGTTAGTGCCGGGAAAAAAAAGTCACAAAAAGCTGCATTAACGTGTTGTTTTTCCCACCATTCGTCTGACCGCTCAGTCAGGGAAAGCCTCAGTTGTTTACGTGCGATACTTGCCCAGTGAGCAGCTTTAATTGGTAACAATGGACACCATCATGGAGCTCGGTATCCAGTTCTTATAATGCATTCATGCCCAAAGCACAGAGGAATTACAGAAGCTCTTAGTGGCCACGCATTCATACATTTCATTTCCTCTGTTTCTCTTGATAACAAGTTTATGTCATTTGTTTTCTCAAGTTCGTAAGTTATTTACGTCATTACTTTAAAATAACAAACGTTAACCCGAGATAGAGATAACGAAACTTTGTTTTCACGATGTAACAACATAATAAATGCAGCATCTCGAGAAAACAAAACATTAGTCTAGTGCATTAAGTCGTGACAGATGTGATGGAAATCTATCACTTTTGATTCATTATCTTGAGATCGAGAATTCCTTATGTCGTTATCTCAAGGAAAATATAGTCTCTATCTCGAGATCTCTGTAAAATTATTCTGTTATCTCTGAATAACAACATCTCTTTGGATAAATAAAATATTCATCTATTTGTTATTTCAAGATAATAACATAAATAACTCAAGATATTGGGAAAACGAAATTAACTTATCACGAGAAAACTTGGGAAATGAAATGTATGAATGTTTGACCACTTAGGGCTCCTGTAGAGGAATGATCCTGATTAATTAAATAAGTAATTTACAGAATCATAGCAGTGTTTTTGTATGTTTTACCCCACTTTCTCTACACAGAGTATACGTTACTGCTGACCATTTTCTAAAGCATACCAACGATTTTACCATATTCAAACCTGCTCGACTTGTGAACCAGCCGTCGTCTTTTCTTCCCGATTTAATGCAGATAAAAACAATTTGTGTTTTAAATTTTTTTAAAAAGCCTTCCAGGTCAGTGCTTTCAAACGTGACCGAGAAGGTTGTATATCTGAGAATTGAGAGTGGGCTGTGAAACAACAACCATTAGAATGAGCGACCAAGTTCACACCGTGCTTCTTTTAATGACATCCATGTTTGTTTCTCGTGTTTTTTTTCCCCCCTCCAGGTCGGATTTTCTGACAGCACGGCAGTGAATGCAGTGTTAAGTTAAATCTGGGATATTGTAACCTCCTATCGGCACCAAGTCGTTCTTTTTCTTTTTCTTCTAACGTCTGTCTTCAGCTGTACTTATAGCACAACTTTATCTTTAGAAAAAAATGGTCAGCAGAAATGTAAAGTTTACATTGTTTGTAGTTAGTGGGCTAAAACATAAAAAAAAAAAGTGCTGTTATATAACTTTTGACACACGCATGCGATTATTAGTGTTTTATTTTCTTCAGTTTTTTTTTTTTGTGTCGTCCAGTTGAAAGATGAGATCCAAGCCTCTGGTCTGTTACAGCTGCTGTTGTCTGTAAATCCGTCTTTTTACAATAAACTGTCATTATCAGTGAAAATGGCTTTCATCCTATGTCCAGTGATCTGCATTGACGAACCACTCTGAGATCAGGATTATTGGACTTTGGGTGCGCAGTGCAGGAAAATGTTAACGCGGGAACGAACAATTGACCCGAGAGCCAGACCCACGTCACTATTTGAGACTTGGTTGTCATGGGCGATGCATGTTGAACACTGGTAGATCTCGAAGGGAAACCAAGTGTGCGGTGGTGAAAATACTTTTTAAAATGTGTTTATCATGAAATGTTTTTATTTTTTTTAAAAAACAGTATGCTCCACTGGAGTATAACGGGGTTAATAACAGTCCTGAGTGAATATTTATGTACAGACGTTGTTGTTTGCAAATGCTAATTGGCTGGGACTGTGGCACCGTCCGGTCAGCTCTCAGTTTGTGTTCGTCAAGTAGCTCTTTAACTGCGAGCTGTCATGATTTGATGAACTAGAGATGAATGTCATTTTTATTTTCATATGAGAAAAAAAAATAGACTCAAGCAAGCAAAAAAAAAAAGTAAGTATCCCTGCCCATTCCCCAAAAAGAGAATAAACTCTCATATGTCTTCTTTTCTGTGAAGAATATTTGTTTGTTGTAATAAATTCTTACTCTTAAAAAAAAAAAAAAAGTCTCTGTCTCGTTTTTATCTTGTGTGATTTCACTGGCAGAGCTTCATATTGGCACATATGACCAGAAGTGACTCACTATGAGACAAGATGATTAAATTAACACAAAGACTATTGGTTCTGCTGTTACACTGTGATTATAACAATAGTCTCTAGTTGGAGACAATGTTGCTGATCATGAAATGAACTTCAGGCATTTCCTTCTTTTCTACTTTTTGAAAGAATCGCTAAGAAAATACTGTTGGCCCAAATCAAAGCCAACTACTCCTCAGGCGATGATATCTCTTCGGACGAGGAGACGCAGGAAGATGAGTCTGAGTCGGAGGGCGAGAAGGAGGTCAAACAAACCAATGGGGATGTTGCAACAGATGAAAATGGTGAGTGATTTTTATTTAAAGTAGCACATTTGTAGCTTTCCTCTTGTGCATCTTTTCATAAGCACAAGTGTTTTCCACTTTTAGTCCTATGAATCAAAAAAACTAGAAACCAAGAAAGCTTCCCATCTGTCCCTTTTATGAGTTATACAAAGGAAATAATGACCGCATATATCTCTGCTGCAGAGGAAGACTTGGCTTCAGAGCCATCTGACACTGTGTCTGATGGGCCCAACACCAGGCACCACCTTCTCCGCCACAAACTAACGTTAGATGAGGCATCGTCAAGTGACAAGGCGGCTGCAGAGAGTGAAGCAGGAAAGCAACTAACCAGCAACGAACGCCTGAGCAGTAAGGACACCTCTGACATTTAGACACTGATCCGTCTGAACAGGGCGTGAGTTCTTTGCTCTAATGTCTGATTTTGATTTGTGTCGAGCAGATAGCGAAAGCGACGGTGGTGATGAAGACGGTGATGAGTCAGAGGCGGAAGATCTGAGCGAGGAGCTGAGTCAGTCAGAGGATGAGACCGGTGAAGATGGAAACAAATGGTACGTTTAATTTCAGCAGCCACTTCTGAGAACATCAGAAACAAAAAAAGTTAAAAGATCATTGTCTGATTTTAAAATTCAGTTTGTGTTAAACTTTTGAAATGTATTTATTTATCTAACATTTCTGTCCTTTAATTCGAATTACTAACAATATTTTACGCAGTACAATACAAAACATGGAGTGTTTCCATTTAGGGTTTAGGGGTGATATACACTGCTCAACTAATTTATTAGACCACCACCCAATGTAAACAGGTGTTCATGATATTGTGTACACCCCTGCTGTACGCCGACAGGTTGAGCACAGATGAAGCGTCTTTACCTCACTAATATTTTACTTCTCTCGCTTTTTAGCTCCAAATCGCTCACCGAAGAGAAGAAGACACCACACGAACAGAAGAAGCAAGTGTATGACTGTATCTGGCTGTCGGACAGCAGCGAAAAGGTAACGGCTGAAGTCTTTATCTGCTCTTCTCTGATAGCTTTGGTGGCTCCGGTGTCTAACGGATCTTTCTGTATTCGAAACAGAGCGATACAGAAGATGCCGATGAGAGGATGAGCGACACTAAAGGCACCCCCAAAGGACGCAAGAAGATCCGCAAAATCATCGAAGACGAGAATCTCCGAGCTGAGACTCAGGAAGCTCTCAGAGAGGAGGAGGAGAGGTGCAAACGTCTGGCAGATAGGCAACAACAGATGGAGGACATGAGAGTGGTACTGCATTAAACTTGACCATTGGATGTTTACAGTACGCTTGCTCATAAAATGCTATATCCCTGTTGACAAATTACAGTAGACTGTCCGCCAATGTTTTTCTAGATAGTTATAAATGACGACGAGCTGTCTCAAGTGATGTGTCCCGTCACCACCAAGCTGGTACTGGATCAGGACGAGGAGACCAAGGAGCCTCTTCTTCAGGTGCACAGTAACCTGGTGACGAAACTGAAGCCTCACCAGGTGGACGGTTAGTTTCTTGCTCTCTTTTTACTCACACTGAGGAGGACATTGCTTTACTAAAAGGCACAATAACAGCATGAGATAACACAGTTCTTGTTTACAAGATGAGTCTGAACAATATATCTCCCAGAACAGCTGGTGGTGATGAAATGTGAGTTACCCGATCAAGCCAAAAATACCCAGACTGATCTTCCTGGTTTCACTGATGTCTGTTCTGTCCTATAAAAACAGTTTTTAAGCAGTAATCTTCACAGTTGAGTCCCAGTTTGGTGTTCAAAAGTTACTCACAGTGTCCTCTTTATTCCCAAACAGGTGTCCAGTTTATTTGGGACAGTTGTTGTGAGTCTGTGAAGAAGGCCAACTCCTCTCCTGGATCAGGCTGTATACTGGCACACTGCATGGGCCTGGGAAAGACTCTGCAGGTGAAGACATCCACATATCAACCTCCAGTATTCCTAGTTGCACAACTTCACCTTTCCTAAATGCTGGTTTATTGTCTGGGGTCAGTTTTCTATGCTTTGACATTGATAGCTGTGTTATTCTATAGGTGGTGACGTTCCTCCACACGGTGCTGCTGTCAACGAACCTGAAATTCAGAACAGCCCTGGTCGTGTGTCCGCTGAATACCATCCTCAACTGGGTCAACGAGTTCAGGAAATGGCAAAGCGTCGTCGGGCCGGATAAAGTTAAAGTATGCACAGTGATTAAAATGTGGTGTACAAACACGTGTGTGTGTGTATGTGGTTGTTCTTAATGCACAAATACACTGTATGTTACAGGTTACAGAGCTGGCTACCGTTAAGCATCCTACAGAACGCCTCAGAGCTCTGCAGGGGTGGCAAAGAGACGGAGGTGTTATGATTATAGGATATGAGATGTACCGCAACCTGTCCCTAGCCAAGAAAGTCAGGGATGAGGCGTGGAAGAAAGAGATTAAAAGGATACTGGTGGCTCCAGGTATGGTTCATTTGTAATTAAAAAAAAAAAATGTGTGATTGATTCTGTAAAATGTTGTTGAAAGCTGTTGTTTTCTTTTATTGTTTGTTTTCAGGTCCAGACTTTGTGGTTTGTGACGAGGGGCACATCCTGCGCAATGAAGCGTCCAACATCTCCAAAGCGATGAGTGCCATCAAGACCCAAAGACGAGTTGTGCTGACCGGTACACCGCTGCAAAACAACCTGGAAGAGTGTAAGTCTGCACCGCTACAACATATTGAATGTTGCCATGATGTCTGAGTAAACTGTTAAAGTCATCTTTCACAAAACATCGAACCTGATAATGTTTCCCAGCAATCATACACTGTATATACACACTGACACAGCACATTTTGTTCCCACAGATCACTGCATGGTCAACTTCATCAAGAAGAATCTTCTCGGCTCGCTCGGTGAATTCCGAAACCGCTTCATCAACCCGATCCAGAACGGCCAGTGTGCCGACTCCACGCCAAAAGACGTCCGAATCATGAAGAAGCGAGCGCATGTACTTCACGCTATGTTGGCCGGATGTGTGCAGGTAAAATAAAATCCAGCCACCTGCAGGAGGCGGCCTGTACACGTACAGTTTGGTTTGATATTTCAGCTCTTACAACACCATTTTGTCTTTTTTTATTCTCAGAGAAAAGATTATTCAGAGTTGGCTCAGTTTCTGCCTCCCAAACACGAGTACGTGCTGGCAGTGAGGATCTCTCCACTTCAGTATAAGTTGTACCGCTACTACCTTGATCACGTCACAGGTAAGAATCTGTAAGAAATGTAGACATAAAGATTATAGTACAGGAGATGCGTTAAAGACACAATCAAACCCAGAATCAACGTTTTGCTCTTGTAGGTCACGACGGATTTGTCCAGAGCTCTAGTTCAGCCTCACACTGATGTGTGTGTTAAATTAACATTTTAAATTGTGACATAGTTTCTTTTCATAGTGTATTCATACATGATATAACAGTGGACTCCTGCACACACTGACAATACTTGTAGCAATTGCAGATGTGTGACTTTTATTCATCATCAAAGGGTGAGATATGATCATCATCCACCAATGAGAAAAGGAAGTAATAGTCAGTAATAGGATGTTGTACCCTAAACATTTTTTAAAAGAGGTTTCATTATATGTTCACGGTCTCACAGGTGTCCAACCATCTGATGTTTGTTTGTTTTTCCAGGTTCTGTAACTAACAGAGTAAAGGTCGATGCGAACCTGTTCAAGGACTTTCAGGTGCTCAGCCGCATTTGGACCCATCCCTGGTGCCTTCAGCTCAGCTACATGAACCGAGCAAAAAAGGTACAGCACTAAAATGAATCACCTTGAGTGCACGTTGATTTCTTATCCATGTGACAGAATGTTTTTAACATTTATTTTCTGTATTTTATTTTTTTAGAAGGGTCAAGGTAAAGCTGCAGCTCTGCTCAGAAACGAAGAAGCAGCTTCGGCTGCGAGGTAAGAGCTGCTCTGACTCAACCAATGATTTTCACTTCCAGTGTCTGCACGTTGAATGACATGAATGAATGAATATACAGACGTCAGGGACCTTTTATGTGCCTTTGAAATACACGTTTAGTTTGAATCAGTTAGTCACCGTGCAAATATGAGAGCCGTCTCATGTACGATTCAAAGAAGCAGCACAAGTTATATATTCCTGTAATTCCAGATTCAAGCAACAACAAAATGTGAAAGAAATACAAGAATATGAGAATTTTCTGAAGCCATTTATTTTTATCATAGCCTGACTGATACTGGATTTTTGGTGCCATGATGCCAAAATTAGGTAGTAAAACAATTTTATATTGATAAATTAGCCATGGTGATTAATTGATTACTGGAATAGGGAATAAATTCATGTTCAGTTCATTCTGACCAATTTATTTATTTATTTTTTGAGAAATACTGAGAAGTTTAGAGGGACGATCACTCCATGTTCAGACTGAATGTTCAGAATATAAAGATAAAAAAAGACTGAAGACTTTTTAGATTAAAGCCTGCATAAATATTTCAAATCAGGATCCCACATTTTTTCAGGATCAATAAAATTGTATTTTTACTGATACATCTATATATAGATATATAATGGAGTGGATAAGTAATGGAGGCAGGATATATTACAAACTTGATTGTTCAAAATGACAGTGGTGCATTGAAAAAAATTATATATAAATAATAAATCAATAAAGTTAATCTTCTTCTTCTGACATAGTAAATATTACTGGGAATTTAAAGATTATAAATGACTGTACATGAACAGAAATGGAACATAATTAATAAATCTAACAGCATCTTTTGATATGCTGATATCGATATATCTGTGATAGATTGGTTAAATCTCCACTTTTTCTACCTGATGTAGTGGACAGACAACAAACGAAGGACTAGAAGGGAACAACCATGAGAGCAGCACAGCGGTCACTGTTGGTGTGTCCGAAGGAGCTCCAGCTGCAGACGGTATTAAAGCTCCACGTATCACTAATACTACGACGCACCATCGCTCACACACTGATACGGTTTGTCCTGTGTTGTATTTATCAGCCATCAGCTCGAGATCTCAGAGTCTAGACGAGAACTGGTTCAAGAATCAGCTGTCCGACCAGGATGCCAAAATCCTGGAGCACTCAGGGAAGATGGTGCTGTTACTGGAGATCCTCAAAATGGCCGAAGACCTCAATGATAAAGTGTATGTTTTTTATCTGAGCTGAAACACGTTTAAACACAGAGACACGGCATCACATCTAATCAAATCATTTTTCTTGCATGTTTAGGCTTGTGTTCAGTCAGTCCCTGATCTCATTAAATCTAATCGAGGCGTTCCTGGAGGCTTCTCACAGTGCCAGAGACCCGTCATCACACAAAGGTATTCTGTTCACGGATAATATGAATTTATTTTAAATGTCTTCCTCTTTGGGACTTCACCTTTGATTTTTGTGCTTCTCACAGAAGGCAGCTGGATTAAAAACGTTGATTACTATCGTATCGACGGCGCCGTCAAAGCTTCGTTAAGGAAGAAATGGGCAGATGAGTTCAATAATTCGTTCAATGTCCGGTACAGATTATCTTTCTATGTACAGATTATTCTGGAATAAGATTAAGGCTGACAGGATTGTCTGACTGGATTTTATCTTTATCTTCATTCTAGCGGCAGATTGTTTCTCATCTCAACGAGAGCCGGCTCACTCGGCATCAACCTCGTCGCCGGCAACAGGGTCATCATATTTGACGCCTCGTGGAATCCCTCATTTGACATACAGAGCATATACAGGGTGTACCGCTTCGGTCAGCTCAAACAAGTGTTTGTGTACCGCTTCCTGGCTCAGGTAAACTCACCAGTCTTCATTAACATTCTAGTAATCAACTAATGTTACAAGCTGATGAGTGCTTCTTTACCGTTTGTAGCCCAAGGTGCCAGGAACAGTTGTCAAAGTTGTTATATTTAAATATGAATTTTACCAGTTTGAAAGAACTTCATGGAAGCTTTGTGTGTTTTTTTTGGACAAAATGAGGTACTATGTACTTCAAGTCAAATACTGCCCTATCTACAAATCTTACTTGTTTTGGCGCCTTCGTTTGATTGAAGAAGCACAGATGCTCGGCTTCAACTCAAACGCTGTTGCCAAGCCGAGAGAGAGAGGGAGGCAAGAGATGATCTGAAGAAAGGGCAGCGCAGCATGATTCTTTATTCTTCTACAACAATGCACCAAGAAAACCAAGAAAAAGATAGCAGATATGTAGAAACATTTAGACATTTATACTCACCCAACCTCTACCAATTGGATGCACGCCAACTAGCTCAAGTTACTTCTGGTTGTTAATTGGTTATTTCAACACTCTGGCTCGGCGTACTTGTTTTCGTCACTTGGCTTTTGGATTTTTTGGAAAACACCGAAGAACACCGAGATCTAGACCTGGCATTGCTTGAGGGGGATTTCCGTGGAGGCCAACGACCTGAACTGTTCCTGAGAAGAGTTAACAGATGTTCACATTTAGTCGAGATCAGTACAGGACAGGGCAGTGAGGCCAGGAAGGGATAAACTTATTCTCCAGATCCTAAGTGCTTTATTTTAAGGGGTCACATAACAAAGGTTGTAAACAACTGCTTTAAATTCTGTAGGATGTGTTGGGTCTGAATATTAAGAGTATAAAAATGAAATAAGACTGGACAGATTGCTGTTGAAAGACTTTTTGGATTAAATTCCTTATTGTGACTATTTTCATGTGCAGGGCACCATGGAGGAGAAGATCTATGATCGTCAGGTGACCAAGCAGTCTTTGTCCTATCGAGTGGTGGATCAGCAACAGATCGAGAGGCACTTCACTCTTTTTGAACTGACTGAACTTTACACATTTGAGCCAGACCTGCTGGACGACCCAAACTCCAAGAAAAGCAAAAGAAGCACATCTGTGGTACCAAAGGTGACGTCAGCGTCTTTATTTCCTGCTTTGGTAACCCAGAATTTGCAGTGTTGAGTGACTCTCTGTGTCTGTTTCTCAGGATACAGTCCTGACGCAGCTATTACAAACCTGCAAAGACCACATAGTGTCTTTCCACGAGCACGAATCCCTGCTGGACCACAAACAAGAGGAAGAGCTCAGCGAGGCTGATCGCAAAGCCGCCTGGGCCGAGTACGAGGCCGAGGTAAAGAGGTGTACACAGCAGAGCGCTGAATGATCACGAGCGGGGACTCGTCTAGTGAAACTACATGACCTTCCTACAAGCTGTTTTCCATTAGAGCTCAATAAGCTTACCGTATGTAAATATGTGTCTTTGTATTTTGTCCTCAGTCAAACACAGCCACGCTGCCCATCAACTCCAGCCAGGAAACCTTGGAAATGAAGAACAATGAGGAGCTACTGGTATGAATAAATATGATCTCTGAATGCTGAAGACATCAAAAATATAAAATAACACATGGAAAAAAGTGTTTAAGCAAAATATGTTGCCATCTTTTGCCTTGATCACAGCTCTCTTGTTATTAGTGGGATTACTAGTGAGACCGTCAGTTGAGATCAGAGGTAGTGTTGGCTATTCGGCTACTCTAGTAGTCCATATTTTGGCAAGAGCCTCTCAACCACCTAAAGAGAAATGACAGTCCATCATTACTTTAAGACATTAAAGTCAAACAAACAGTCTGGTGAAACTGGCTCTCATGAGGACCACCCCAGGAAAGAAAGACTAAGACTTACCTCTGCTGCAGAGGAGAAGTTTATTACAGTTACCAGCATCAATGTTGTGTTTTTCTAAGAAGGTGAATGGATTGTATCTATGTGTGTGGTTCCCACCGTGAAAAGCATGGAGGAGGAGGTGTGATGGTGTGATTTATCCAAAATTCAAGGCAAATTTAACCAGCATGACTACCAAAACATTCTTAATCAACATGCCGTCCATGGTTTAGGCTTCAACAAGATAATGACCCCAGACACACGTCAGGCTGTGTAAGATGTAAGACAGAAGGAGAGTGATGGAGTGCTGCATCGGATGACCTGACCTCCACAATCATTTGATTGGGATGAGTCAGACTGCAGAGGAAAATCAGCCAGCAGTGTTCAGCATATAAGACTAAAAAAACATATTTTGATGCCTTCAGTGTTCATCTACGATGCAGAAAGTGTTAAAGAAAAACCACTGAATGAGTTGGAAGGTTTCCAGACGTTTGACTGTCAGTAAAACACGTCTTTACAGGGACTGCTTAACAAGAGCAGAGTGAACGTATCGATGGCCTTCCTGTCGCTGCAGAAGATGAGCTCTCACCCCATCGAGGAATACTTGATACGAGCGGTGAGTGAACTCAACGTCTCATATGTTGATGTTACATTACATTTACATTTAGTCATCTAGCTGACTCTTTTATCCAAAGCAGCTTACTCTAAAGGGAAATATTCAAGGACATATAACTACTGCCAGGTGTACTGCCGCATTCTGGATCATCTGTAAGGGTTTCACTGCGCAGGTTGGGAGGCCCGTCAGGAGGGCGTTACAGTAATCTAGTCGCATCGCGATGTTGATGTTGGTGATTAGGTAAATTTGAGGATTAGAGGTATTTGCCTCTTTATGATCCAACTCTCCAGTGCTGGACAAATTCAGTAAGGCCCAGTCCGCCCCAGACATACAGTAAATTAGGAGTTGTTTGAGGAAGACGGTACTTTGTACCGCATGTGCATAAACATTTATTTATTCACGGTACAGCGAGAGCAGTACCCTCAGCTGCCCGAGGACGAGGTCAAGACCAAAGCTCATATCTGGAAAGAGTGTGACGAGAAGGAGCACAAGCGCAGACAGGCCTTTTATCGAGACGTTCTCACGCAGCAACAATCGGTGAGTAGTTTTTTTTTACACACCCGTGTGCACGTGTTGTCTGCACATACGTGTACGATTCTCATGTTTCAATCGTATCCCTCCACAGCTCACACTCAGAATTCAGGCCTTACTGAACAGTCGGAGAAATCAAGTGGTTCAGATGGCGGCGATGGCCTTGAACCAACCCGGACAGACGTGAACAAGAGAAGCGTGTTTTTGTTTTTCCTCATCACACCTTGGTGTCCTTATTTCATCTCACCTATGAACTGAAAGTATGTTTGACCAGTATGAGAGGAGTAGCATAGTATCAGATACTATAGCACCATGTTGCTGCGCATTTCAAACATTTTCCAATATGTGTTCTGACGCTTGTTCTTTTGAACACTGAGCACTTTAACTTCTGGAGATATGACATGAAGTTCAAGAAATTGCAAAAAAAAAAATCTGGTTGTTCTGGTAGGCTGCTTTATCGTGTGGAGTAGAAGCACTGAACAGATGGTTTCCACACTGAATGTTTACTGTACATGCCTTAATATGTTTTGCTGTTCTATATTTTTTAATTTTGTTACTAATTCTTACTATGCTTTAATAAATTAACAATCCAGACATGAGCTTGTGTTATTCTTGTCCGTGTTTCAGGGAACTCAGTGAAAGTTTGTGAATGTCTAAACTGGTATTTTTAAATCTGGTAGAAGAGATCTAAGTGTTAATATCTAATGTATGACATAAAAATGTTTCCCTTGTGAAGGAGTTACACAGGACAACTTTCTTTCACAGGAAAATATCTTTTCCAGAATATAATCGTCTCAAATCTGCATTTTGTTTTTTACCTAAATGTAGCTCAAATAAATAAACATAAGACGTTCATATTGTGGCAGCTATGGCAGCCATCGGTGCGTGAAGTGGTTAGGCAATGTGTGGGTGGATGAGATATGTAGTGTAAAAGCTCTTCGAGTGGTCAGAAGACTAGAAAGGTGTTATGTAAGTACAGTGTATTTACCATTTGTTACCCTGAGACGAAGGCTTTCTGCTCAGAAGGTTATTTGTTAACTAATGAAAGCAACTGCAGTGATGGAGACGCTTCAAATTTTCCCCTCAGGATCCAATTCAACTTTAACTGGTACAAAGGAAAGCACAAACTGTTCAAGCCTGGAAAGGATCATAAAAAAAAAAAAAGGTCTTTACACAGAGGAGGTTTCTTATAAATTATATTTTTAGGTGGTATAAAAAACAGAGGGGAAAAATAGAGTAACAGTCTTTGGGCACACACAAAGAGCAATTTCATACAAAATTTGGCAGGTTGACCATCATAAAGTGATGGATGGATGAGTGTACACATAAATACCAACATCCACAGTCTGTCCAAAGTGATTTATCTTTCACGAGGAGTGTCGTTCCCGTAACAAAAGTTTGGGGTTTAACCTCAAAGGGAAAGTGGGTCCATTTAGGCTCAAACAGTAGAAAACTTTTACATTTTAATGCAAATTAAGTGATATGTTGAGTTCAGGGTCGAGCAGGAAAGGGAACATACGGACTGAAAATGCAGACTTTGACTGGGATGACATTTACTATTATCACAAACACATTTGCATCCACGGACATGTTAGAATAAAATGACTTCACAGGCGAAGGTGCCGCCAAACATGTTTAGTTTGTTTGTTGTAAAAAAAACAAAAAACCAAAACCCTACCACACTCAGACAGTCATATTAAGTTAATTAATAAAAACATGTTTAAAAAAAAAAAAAAGTTGTCCTTCACAGTGATGGCTGTAGTTTCCTGAAGTCCTGGAGGTCTGACCGTCCAGAAGGAGTTTTAGTCTCTTACAATGACGTACACAGTTAAACCCATCGCTCATGTTTGAAGCTTCATTTCTTCCTCAGTCTGAGCCGCGCACTCGTCAGGGATCATATCCACGAGCGTTGTGTCGTTAGTGTCCTGTATCCAGGTCCCTCATGTATTCCTGAAGCGCCTGCAGCCTGGCATCGATCTCCGACAGCTCAGTACCCGTATCCACGGAGCTGTCTGAGGGTTCAGAGATGTAAAATGAAAAAAAAATGAAGATGTGTAGCGGCTAGATTTTTTCTTTTTCTTTTTATTGTAGCCAAAAATAATGAGTCATGATAAATTACCTTTGTCTTTCATTCTGTGTGACGGAGTACTGCATAATGGCTTCCTGGTCAAAAGGCCTCCTCTAGACTAGAAACACATAAATCACACATTGAAAAGGAAAAACCTGATGATACTATATTTTCTTACAGCCAACGAGTCTTGTGAAAAGACAAAACGACCCACAGTGTTTGACCTGTTCTTTCAGTATGATGAACATGGACACTAGTTTACTTTATACCATCCTGCTGCCTTAATTCGTCACTTGATGTCTCTGTCATTCCCACTCCGCACCCTGTACACCTGTTCTTGTACTTTATGTAACTTTGTGCTGCAGGTACAATCACCTCCACGAAATACTGTGAGCTCAGAGCACTGTGGGAGTCTTAATGTTTGTACCACAGATGTTTTGAACCACCAGGAAGAGGAAAGTTTTCAGGCTGAGGGTGTGGACCAACACTGATAGCGAGTATATGAATGGAATGGGCAATGTAAACTCAGCGATTCAACCAAATAGCAGAAGGTATCTTGGAGGGACCATTTAGTTGCATCATGTGTTCGGTCTTTTAGAAGATGTGGACAACAATCTGGTGTGATTGTGTTTCATTTTTGAGCGTAGCGTTCTTTAACAAATGACCTCAAGGACTCAGACGAGACCACAACCCCAGCTGTGACGAGACAGACCTGATAGAGCAGCAATAAAGAGTTAATGTTACTCACCACACTGGGTCCATTATAAGTCTGTTTCCTTCCTCTGTAAAAACAGAAAAACAGACGTTAAAAAAACGCTAAGAGAACAGAGACTTCGCAGAAACTAACAGAGGTAATCCATCACCTGAACAGAGTTTTGGCCATTTCCTCCATATCCACTAACGAGCTCTCTGAGGAGTTCCTGCTCCCTCTCCGCTCCACGGATAAACTCCTGCCTCTGCTGCCAGTCCGGGCCATCTGAGGATAGGCCTCTCTGGAACGTGAACGTCCCCTCTCAAGGACAACGGGTGAGTTCAGGTCCCGCCGTACCTTCCTCTGTCTGTCACACAAAACAGGGTTCAAAATTTATTGTTTCTTCAGCATCAAACATTAACGTGTCATCACAGGAAATATAACTCAAACCAACTTTTTGAGTTCTGCCTCTTTCTGCCTGCGCTGTCTGTCCTGGATGTAAGCGGTCGGGTCAAAGCGAGGCCCCCTTGTTCCTGTAATACAGCAGTTGGGAGTATTAATTAATTTTGAATATTAAAAATAATTACGAGAGCATCACGAGAAGATTTAGTACCGGTGGGAGATGGTGACGGCCTGCGAATGCGAGCACGCGATCCCGAGGAGTCCGCTCTTCTTCCTCTTTCCTCCGACCTCTGACCTCTTTCCTCCATCCGTTCTCTGGATCCCGAGCGAGCCCTGACCGTGCCATACCCCGTCCTCCTCTCGCGGGAGAGCGAACGATAGATTTCCCCGTCGACTCGAGAGCTGACGTGAGCGGACACGGGAGTCACTCGGCTGCAGACACAGAGTGTACGCCAAGTAGATAAATGTGATTCAGATTTCAGTGAATTTAAAGAGAATGAATGAAAGAGAGAGAAAGTGAAGATATAGTACACGCTTAGATTGTCTAACCCTCGCCGTAGTAACGCCAACTCATTGGTGAGACTCTTGACACGAACCCGGAGAGCACACTCTGACGCTCTCAGCTCCTCCAACTGGACGGGACAGGAGAGAAAATGTTAAAACCAGCTGAGGACAAACGACAGATTACTTTGAGAAGGAGAAGAACTTCACCTGCTCAATCAGGAGTCGCTGCTCCTGGCACCTCTTGCTCGCCGAGCGTTGACTTTTGGCTCTCTCCTTTACAAGCTGCTCCTCCAGCGTCCTCACGACATCTTTGACCCTCCAGTCGTCTCGTCCAGGCGTGGAACCACCTCCGCTGATCTGCAGCCGCTCCAGAAGCTTAGCCATGGCTTCCTTCTCTTGTTTCATCAGAGCCAGCCTTGAAAATATTAGAATTTTTTTTTTTAAAAAGTCCAACATCTTTTCGTATCGGTCATGGAGATAAAATGCAACCTACTCTGTTCGTAGCCGTTGTATCTCTAGCTCTGCAGACTTGTTAACTCCATGAGTGGTCACCGTGCTGAGCTCAGCTCTCAGAGCTCTCACTTCCTTCTGCAGGGCGGCCGGGTCCGGTTTACCCACGTAGGGCAGAGGTAAAGGGTAGTGTATCCTAAAAATAGAAACAGTTATTAATACTTATAATCAGATACTGATAAAACTATGTGTACACTTTGAGGCACACACCTGTCAAACTCCACGGTGTATATGAGGATGAGATATCTTTTGGCAGTGAGCGCAGACGACTGCTGATGGCCGCGAGGACGACTGACCACTCCTGCTTTCCTGTTACGTAGCAGCTCCAGGTCAGCGTAGGTCAGGAGGTCCAGAGCAACGGAGTCACTCGCCTGCAGAAATATGAGACAATTTATCTTTTTATTAGCTTGTTTTTTTAATTATCTGATTGTAAAGATGAGCAGAAATCTTTCCCATCATATCACATTGCTTTTTTCCAGATATCTGCTGGCCCATCTGGAAGCCCAACAACATTGGCTGTTGCCCTCAGAGGCTAAATCGTTGTCAGACATTAGTTGATGAAGGTTCAGAGACTGACCAACTTCTAAATAGTTTCTCTCGTTTGGCCCGGTTCCTGCACATTAACAAAAAGGAGAGGAGCAATAACTGTGCACTTTACGCTCAAGCGGAAACATTGAATTCAAATGAACGAGTCTCGCCTCAGCTCACACGCCGCCTCGAGCAAATGTGTGTCGGCTCACATCATTCTCTGACTTTGTGCCACCTCTACATCCCCCCGCCTCCCTTTCTGTCTATCTTTAAACTTACCTTTCTAACAGCCGACTCCAACATACTACAGAAAATGGGAAACTGCTTGAAGTTGCCAGTTTTGCGAGTGAGATCCTCGATGTCTAAAAAAAGAAGAAGATTAAACAGTGTGAGTGAGACATATTGAGCCGCTGATGATCCATCTATGATAAATGCCACTCACATGCTGGATCGAAGTCGCCCCTCCACTGATCTGCCGTCGCAGAGTCTGAGATTTCCACAATCAGCAGACCCTTGTCCACCTCGATCTTCACGGAGAACTCCACTCCTCGAAAGACAATATCCTCCATCACCTCAGAGCCCTCCTCCATCGCTCTGGGTCTGTGGGAGGAGAGACGAATCATTCCTGTGATGCCAGCGACAAACTACAAGGTCTAAAGTCTGATCTGAACCTCATCTGAGAAAAATCTTTTTCTCACAAAGACAGAAGAGCTCAGCGTTTATTGAGATCAAACATTTGACAAATCTGGACAAGTTTCCCTATAGTTTAACATCTTCTACTCCAGCGTGACGGTCTTTCAGAGGCTGTAGTGGTGTCACTAAAGGAGTCTAAATAACATTTCCAATTAGGCTGCCATCATCTCTCCACATCTGCATGTCAATGGGCCCTCTGTGTGTGTGTGATTGTATTTTAGGTAAAATGCATGCAAAAACTTGAGTGAATAAATAATTTCCCCTAGTGGGATCAAGAAAGTATCTATTCTACTCTTTTCATAGCAATAAAATATCAACATTTCTGTAAGAAAATTTGATCGTGGTTGTAAAAGTCAGAGTGGTCACAGCTGCTTGAACGATGCTCAGATTATGGAAAAGTACTTTCGCTCCAGATGTTTAAAAAAAGAGGTGATGTCAGAAACTGCGTCATATGAACATGGGACCAGATTTTTAAGTACATAGGATCTCTGGGACACTTTGAAGATCTGGATTGTTTCAAAGAAGTTAATATATCACAGACCTTTGTGTATATTGTTGTATTATGTTGGATATACTGTCACTAGATTTATTTTTTCAAGTTTAATCTTTCTGTTTATGTATAAATGAATAAAAACTGTGATAAGAAAGATTTAACCCAAAAACTGCTGCAACAACTTAGGAGACATAACAGAACATGGGAACGTCCATCATAAAGACCTTAAACACTCTAAACTTTAAACATTTAAAAAGGCACATTAATGAAAACATGTTTATTACAGATTTATGACATAGTCCTGAGCTGTATCTCAAATTTCAGATGTGGTCTCCCCCTAAAATCCTTTCTGACCCTATAAAAAAGACAAATGTTTATTATAAGGGAGGTGGAGTGGAGGAAGTTGAACTGAAGTTAAAGGAAATGTGACTAGAGACGGACACATTATCAGTGAAGGAGGAAGTCTCATATTTCATGTGTACGTGCTGTTTTCTCCTCATGTGATCGATTTTATGCATCTGTAACAGTTGTAAATAAAAAACATGAAGGTTTACCCACATATCTATCACCTGCCAGCTAACCATGTCACTGCCTGTCTCCCCCAACACCTCACACACAGAGCGGCTGTCTTCACCCAAACACCCCGCTGGGGGCGGTAGTGAGCGGGCAGAGTCCATTTCAAAAAGGTGTCATCGTTTTTATTGGGAAAAAGTTCTGCTTGGTGTCTCGGATCATATGTCGACAACACGGCAAATGTTTTAAATCATGTTTTACGAGGTGAGTTTACTAATTGTGTCGTTTTTCCCCCCGTCGCTAAGTTAAGAAGCTGCTTTTGTTTTGTTTCGCGCTTGACTTCACTTTCTCCCGTGCGGGGAGAAATCAGTGTCATCATCTATGCACGCATACAAACATCACACACGGTGGCTGTTTGGTTTATTTGGCTCCTTCACAACTTTTACACAAAGTTTGAGCCTCTTTTTTAATTAATAATCGATGTTTTTTTGTATTAAACCGACGCTGTGATAAGACTATAAGTCCAAACATCAGCTAACATCAGCCAACTGACGAGCTACGGTTAGCTAGCACGCGCAGTTATCGTTAGTGAGCGCCAGTTAGCGCGAGCTACCTGTCCGACGTTCGTGTAAATGTTCGCGTAACGTTGTAGAAGCGTTAAAGAAACGTTACCTTCGGTTTGCAGTTGGTTTTATCCTTAACGAGACGCGTTGTCAACACGTAGCCGACCGTTGGAGGAGCATAGCGGCGGCGTTAGCTCGCGGTGTAGTAACTGAAATAGCTTCCAGGCTGGAGGTCAGCCGCTCGCTCCGGTACGAACAGCCCCGAAACAAACGCACCGATCACCGGCACCGTGCAGCCCCGAGGCGGGTCAACGACCGGGAACCGTTAAATTCTTCTTCTTTACTTTGAGCAGCGTCTGCTGGCTCTTCTTCTGCGGGAGATACAACGAAGGCTTTCGACGGCTCTTCGGGTGAGTCGCTGCCCCCTACAGGTGGAGGTGATGGGCGCCGCGCCTCTTCAAGCCGAGCGGCTGAAATGATGCTGGAAATTAATGACGGAGGAGAAGCATCAGATATTTAATTTTATTTTATTTTATTTTATTTTATTTAAACATTTATCAGTAAAAAGTAGCAACAGACACACTGCTGAAATTCACTTGTTACAGCAGCTCACAATACACAAAATATATATGATAATCTAATGTGAAAATATACTAGAAATATAATAATATAACAAAATTGAATACAAGTTATATACACCTTTAAAGTATACAAGTTTCAAGTTCAAGACAGTAAACAGTGTGACAGCACTACACATAAGAGTAAAATACAATGTTATAAATTGAAGTTAAAAAAGAACATATACTAAAATAGAATATGAAAAATATATATGTAAGGGTTCTAATAAATAAATATAAAATACGTATTGACAAGTATTGAAGTGAGCTGTATAAATAGAATAATAATAATAAAAATAATAAATAAAATAATTGCGCTGTATACACACATGGTGTGTAGCATTGTGCTAAGATGCACATATCTATCTATGTATAACAGGAAGTATTGTCACGGAAAGATGGTAGAGATTTTCCAGAATACAACAGTGAAGATAAATAAATATAACTGCACAGCAAGGTAAAGAAAAGAATAATTGCGCAGCATAGTGGATATAACAACCACAGACAAAATAATAATTGCATGGCGTAGTTTAATCTATGTAAGATGTAAGTATGCTTGTATAAACTGAAATTATAACAATGAAACATTGAGGTGTCATAACACTGTTAGAAAGATATTAATTAACAATTATGTTTTCTATGGAGGTTTAAGTTTGCAGTAGTCTTTAACTAGACCGCTTTATATTGAGAGGTGTTTCTAACGTTTTGGCCCATTTACATATGTAAGTAACACCTCTCTGACAGTATCAACAAAACAGAAACAATATAAGCTTTTTAAAAGTTTAATTTATGGCAGAGTTGCTGCATTGGATTACCTAATGAAGTGGCCAGTCAGTGTATGTGTGGCATATATAAGAAAAGACATTCTAACTCACCTTGAATATGTTTTTGTTGTACGATCAGTAGACTGTAAGATCAAAACAAACTGCTCGATTTCTGATTTATAAGATCTCAACAGATAGAAAGAAACATCTCTTCATTTTTGCTTTTTTCCAGTTCATTTTTTTATTTATCAAAAAAATATTCAACAAATCAACGTGCATCATCATCATTTTAAAGCTTGAAACCGGCTCTCATGTTGTCAACATCTGTGTGTTCAGCTCTGTTTGGTGGTTTCAGTAGAAAACAAGAGCCTTCTGTAAATGTTTGATAAACCTGTTGCATAAGATCAGAGCTCACCCTCCTCTGCATGTCTTCGCTCGGTCTTGGTTTAAGCACTGTTTCCACGGAGACGTCGTTCACCCATTAGGCCAAAAAGTCTGAAGTCTGAGGTCCTCGCCGCCTGTTTGTGAAAACACAGAGGAGTGTGTGTGTGCGCTGAAGAATGACTCACTGAGGTTGTTTTTTGGTCTTCCGATGCAGAACTCCACATGGACCACACACAAAAGTTGCGGGACTTCATCTCTCCTTCCTATGACTCCCAAGAAACCTCAGCAGTGGCTGCAAGTGGTCGGACATGCAGGTTTGATTGTCTAGTCTTTCATTTTGCTCCTTTTTTAAAAATGAATCCATACTAACTAACAAATGTTTTTCACAGGGAGTTTTCATGTTGGGGATTACGGCACATTGCTGAAGAGGTTTTGTAAGGGAGAGCAACAATGCTACCTCAGGCTGATGGAGGACACTTTGAGGCCCTTTGTTCCAGCCTATCACGGTGTGGTGCAGCGGGACGAGCAGGATTACAACATGATGGATAACTTGCTGACACATTTCAACACACCTGCCATCATGGATTGCAAGATGGGCAGTCGGTAAGTTAAAACTGGGCAGATATTTGCCACTGCGAGCAGCTGAATGAGATGTTTTTGAGTGAGGAAATATATATATTGCAGGACTAATTTTGAATATCAAAACCTACCGTCACCGAAACATAACAATTTAGTAATAAAATCAGGAGAGGGTTTCTTCTTAAGAAGTCCAGTAACCTTCACAAATGCTCTCTATCCATTAATTCGCTGCTGCTTATCCGGGGTTTGGTTATGGTTAAACCAGGGTGTCCTAAACATCCTTCTCCCCAGCAACGCATTTAGTCCCAGATGGGTGCCCAGGGGGCATCCTAATCAGATGCCCAAACCTCCTCAGCTGGCTCCTTTCAACGTGAAGGAGCAGCGGGCTGCTAGGTGAGGGCTGGAACGTAGATGGACTGGAAAACCGAGAGCATTGCCTTTCAGCTCAGCAACCTCTTCCCCACAACAGACACCGCACCAAACTGCCAGTCCATCTCACACTCTATTTTCTCATCAATGGTGAACAAGACCCTGAGACACTTGAACTCCTTCACTTGGGGTAACAACTCACTCCCAACCAGGAGGGAGCATTCAACCATTTTCCGGCAGAGAACCATGTCCTCAGCCTTAGACTCTCATCGCACTCGGCTGCAAATCATCCCAGTGTGTACTGAAGGTCAAGGTCTGATGAAGCCAACAGAACCACATCATCTGCAAAAAGCAGAGATGTTCCCAATCCTGAGGAACCTCAAGATTGCATAAATGCTCGGTTAGGGCTCAAATACAAACATGATTAATACAACTTATAGTATTAGATCTAAAGTTGAAGCTTTGTTTTTTCACAGTTACAATAAACTTTTAATACAATTAATATGCCCCAGTCACGATAAAGACGCTTTCCTTCACAGCACTTACCTCGAGGAGGAGCTGCTGCTGGCTCGAGAGCGGCCTCAGCCTCGTAAGGACATGTATGAGAAGATGGTGGCCGTGGACCCAGAGGCCCCCACGGTCCAGGAACGAGCCCAGAAGGCAGTGCTGAAAACCAGGTACATGCAGTGGAGGGAGACACTGAGCTCCACAACAACTCTAGGTTTCCGTATTGAAGGATTCAAGGTAAGCTCCAAAGATCGATTCATCTTGACGTATGAGGAATAAATGCTGCCCATTATATTTGGGATTATACTCTGTATGTTTCTTGCGCAGAAGCCAAACGAAGAATGTCACACAAACTTCAAAAGGACCAAAAGCAGAGATCAAGTGATGAAAGCACTTGACAACTTTGTTGAATCCAATACCCACATTGTGGTGAGTGTGACCTTCACCGGCTTCCATTTACTGGCAGATTGTTTATTTTTCTTTCCTCTCTTGTAAATGTCGTATCTTTCCCTTCAGTGGGGGTATCTGAGACGCTTGAAACAGTTGCGGCAGGTCTTGGAGGCATCAGACTTCTTCAGAACACACGAGGTTAGACGTGTAACAGTTTGGTTGAGCATTGCAGTCGATGTTTTGAATTTGTTTGGTAGATCTGTTTTCTGACAGCTGTATCTCTGCAGGTCGTGGGCAGTTCCTTACTGTTTGTACACGACTGGACAGGCAGGACAGGTGTGTGGATGATTGACTTTGGAAAGAGTGTGGCCTTGCCATCACACACCACCTTGGACCACCGTACTCCCTGGGTAGAAGGCAACCGAGAAGATGGCTACCTTTGGGGTCTGGACAACCTCATTGATATACTGGCCAACATGCTGCCACTGACCTGAACACCACTCTAAACATGTGTGGAAATTTACTCTCAGTCCTTCCTCCGCTACTCTTAAGTGAACAACTGCAGATGCACTGGCTTCTGAAATTGGTTGTGTTGAATTGTGGGAATGAACTTTATTGGAAAAATACAGCGTGAGGGTGTAAAAAAAAATGGAGGATGTGATTGATTACAATAACAACACATTTTTAAAAATGTGTTACAAAGAAAATACTTTCCAGACAGATTTATTTTTACTAAATGAAGTCCACAATATGAGTCAAAAGGTTGTTTGTGATTTATAGAAACAACCTGAGCATAAAGTTTGAACACTAAATAAACCTACAACTCTGAGCAGGAGACGTCTGACAGTCCGCTCATTCTTTCAGGAAACACATTTATAAGCCAGACATGGTTGCCCTCTCTGGATTGGGATACTTCCACTGTGTTATTAAAATGGTGCTAAAACTACTGATACTGAAAAATGGACTAATTTCTTTGTTTCACTATTATTAAATATTTTATTCAAATGCATCACAGTGTGCATAAATATGTTGTAATGATGAAAACACTACATACTTTGAGACTTTTATCTACAGATGATGTTGGTAGTTGAGACCAGTATTAGTGTGTTCCTTGTGGTCCAACAAACATCAGTCCTTTACAATGATTAATGGAGTTAATGGTTTGATTTCTACATTAAAACATTGGATTTTACATTATTTTCACTCGTCTTTGTACTTATTTGGGGGGAAATGTTTGTTGCTATGATGTGACACCAACTTAAAAACTTGTTTCACACAAACTTCCTGCAGTTAATGTGTTCACTGTTTGGGTTAATTGTACAGTTTATCAGTTGTTCTATTACATATAATATGAAATATACATTAAATTTGTCATTTAGTCAAAGATAAAAAAAGGTTCCAGATGGAAGAATCTTGGGGAACACTGTTTTAGCACCACCATGAGGTTGATGTTTGACTTGAAATGCCATGACGTTGGGTTTCATTCAAGTATCAACCTCTGTGAAGTGCCAAAAACTGCAGTTCCCCACATGTCCACTTGAGGCTGGCTACAAAACAGGTCAACCTCCATAAAGACCCCATGTTAAAATGTCCAACTTCACAGCAGAAATAAGCATGTATACATTTACACACCTATGGGTTTGTGTGTTAAATATAGTTTGTACATAGGAAACAAGGTTTTTGTGGGCTAATGTGTGAGGCCATATCCATTCTCATTCTCATCATACACACTGATGCACATACATGTAGTAGTGTAAACCTGGACAGATCAGAGTATTAATCAAACACTAAAGTTCAACACCTGATTCAGGGTTGCCTGGTGAGATGAAGGCAGATGTGTCTCTCTGTCTTCCACACCTGTCCACTCGTGTCACTCAGCCTTCAGACGGCAGGCAGAGGGAACCCCTGCCCTTACGTCCAGCGGCAGCAAACGAGATTAAAGGAATGAACAGACACAGAAACTGAAAGTCATGCTCGACAAATCCTCCCACACAGTCTGCAGCAACAACAAAAAGCCCTCTGAGAGGAGCTGGAAGCTGCACACTACAACCACAGTCTCCCTCAGAGGTGGTGAAGATAGAGGGGCAAACTCTGCTCTTATATATTCCCCCTCCACTTAAATGTATCCTGCTAAACTGGCACGATGAAAATCAAGGTTGATGCTGCACCTCAATCAGGACTTGAAACTCATAACTCCACACTTTGCAGACGTAACTGAGTGATTAAAATGTATAAAACAAACCTTCTGTCCATTGTGGCTTTTTAAGATTTAGTGAAATTGAGGTGTGATGAAAAGAGGCTTTTGAAATGACTGCAACCACAGAGTGTGTGCTCAAAGATGGAGGGGGTGGGCTAAAGGATGATGATGTCAGACAGCCTTTCAGTTTGCACACACACACACACGCACAAAAACTCAAGAGGCTTCCTCTCGCTGGTCATTGTTCAGCAGATCCATGGAAAGAGCAGCGGCGCTCGGGGGAAACGGACGCTGCTTCAAAGAGGACAGGTACTATGTGTTTGTTTCTTACTTTAAACTTTGACTAGTTGGTCTAGTGTGTGGCTTAGATCTCCTAAACTGTTACTGACTTAAATGTTTGCATGAATTTAGTGTTTTCCTATGATGAATGTCTTCATGGTGTACTGGTTTAACCAAAGATAAATATGTTGTCAGTCAGTTTTTTTGTTGTTGTAATAAAAAAAATAAAGCTTATATAGTCATGCAAAATAAAGTAATAATTAAATATTTACATTGTAGTAAAGTTATGACTGAAATACATTTTTGTTTATCTTCTTCCAGGCTGTATCTGCTCAAAGCAGCTCTCACTAACCTCCATTTAAAGCCAAATGCATTGCTGTGCATGTAAACCAAAAGAGCTCTATAAAGCCAGCGTGTGTATGTCAGGTGGTGGGTGATACCGTGAGCGTGTGTCCTGGCAGCACAGGTGGAAGGTGGTGCATGTTGTTGCTGCTGTGCTCATGGCTCAGAGGAGGGCTGCCGGTGGCTGCTGCTGCCCCAGGGCGCCCATGAACGAAGACAACGCCCGTTTCTGCCTGCTGGCCGGGCTCATCCTGCTCTACCTACTGTGCGGGGCGGCAATCTTCTCAGCCCTGGAACACCCCTTTGAGTTGCGTGCCCGTCGTCTTTGGAAGCAGCAGCTGGACAACTTCACCCAGCGATACAGGGTCAACCTGGGTGCCCTGCACACTCTGCTGCGTCAGTACGAAGAAGCGAACGGAGCTGGGATCAGGGTGGACACGTTGAGGCCTCGCTGGGATTTTTCTGGAGCTTTCTACTTTGTGGGCACGGTTGTCTCCACTATTGGTAAGTCTTGAAGCTTTTTAAGATGCAAACTCAAAAATTTGCAGATGATACAACATTTTATTTTGTGTTTCTCCTTTCCAGGTTTCGGCATGACTACCCCAGTGACCATAGCTGGGAAAATATTTCTAATCTTCTACGGCCTCATCGGCTGTGCTGCCACCATCCTCTTCTTCAACCTCTTCCTGGAGAGGATCATCACGATGCTGGCCTACATCATGCGCTGGTGTCATGAGCGCCGGTTGCGGTGTGCTGGAGTTGGGGTGGTGTCAAGCAGGGAGGAGACGTCCGGTGAGGAGGACAGTCTGGAAGGCTGGAAACCTTCAGTCTATTACGTGATGCTGATCTTAGGTGTGGCATCGATTGTGATTGCGTGCAGTGCCTCCACCCTGTACAGCTCCATGGAGAACTGGAGCTATGTGGACTCCCTTTACTTCTGTTTCGTGGCCTTCAGCACCATCGGCTTCGGGGACTTGGTGAGCAGTCAGAGACAGCACTATGAGTCTCAGGAGGCCTACCGGCTCGGGAACTGCCTTTTCATTTTAATGGGCGTGTGTTGTATCTACTCACTTTTTAATGTCATTTCTATCATCATCAAGCAAACTCTCAACTGGATCGTGGGTAAGCTGGTTTGCTCGGGGCGCCATCTGTCCTGCTCCTGCTCTACGCCTGGTTGCTGGTGGCTCTGCTGCCCATGCCTCCAGAACAAAAACCACAAACAGAGGCGCCTGCCTGCGCACCTCAGGCAAAAACGCTTAAAACGCAACACCGTGCAGCCCATCTCATCCCACTGCCCCACAGGGAGACACCGTTACACGGAGGGGTCGGTGGAGACAGTGTGCGACAGCGAGACGGATGGAGGCACGGTGGCTGACGGGGTGTACGTGGGTCGTCGTCTATCCGGTGAGATGATCTCCGTCAATGAGTTCATGGTGTCCAATAAGGTGTCTCTGGCACTGCTGCAGAAGCAGCTGAGCGAAACAGCTCACCAGGGTCCACGGCAGAGCCATCAAAATGGATTCTCTGGTGGCGTGGGGGCCTTGGCCATTATGAATAATCGCCTACAGGAGACGAGCGTGGATAGGTAGCACCGCTAAAATGTTGTGGACTTGTTGTGCTTCGGGTTATATTGGACCCTTAATCCAACTGATTTCAAGATTTGTCCTCTAATTAAGCATCTGTTCAGCACCTCTCTGAGCAATTTCAGCAGAAGTCTATGCAGATAATAGCAGACTTCCACCTGTCTGCATCACAAATAATTGTTCACATTTTGTTCTGCGTAGAAAAACAGAGCGAGAAAAGATGAATGCAATTTAAAGAATTCAGCCTCGCCGCGAAGAGGGGTCTGATGTCCTGAAGTGATTGGCTCATACAAAAGCAATCAGATGAAAGAAGCAGTGAAGGACCACTTAACGAGGGGACTGCTGATTTGAGAGTGCTGCACATGTCCCCGGAGCTCCTCGATAAATATATGTGAGGTGGTAGTCGGTACTAGTGAACACGCAGACATAAACACCTCCTTTTAGATAACTAGCTGCATATATAAAATAGTGATTTGTGTTTAAGCAGAGCTTCTCGAACCCACTAGAGGAGCTCACGAGTGCTGTGAGAGAGACGTTTTAATTTGTTGCTTACTCAATAAGTCGCCCATCTTGTTTCATCAATGCACGTCATTGAAATTCATAGTAATCATGAAAGAGCGCTGAGATCCAGGGGTTTTTCAATCGAGCACATCTAATCAAACGTGGCCCCCGTAGAGGACGTCCTCATGTTCAATAAGTGCGGTACAAATAGTCGCAGGATCACATCAACGGAGCAGTGAGCAAGATTCAAGCTGAAGGAGATCCTTTACTATGCAAGAAGAGACATTTTTAATCCATCTTGTATGATCCACATGTGCAGACGAGACAAAATCATCCATTCTCCTCTAGTAGTCATGCTTCACTGTCAAACCAATGATGGAAATAGTAGTTTAGTGAGTCACTGTGTGCACGTCGTCAGTCAAATAATCTTTATTTAGGTTTAAAACAATCATGACTCTTAACATGTAACGTCTATACACAGAAAATTACTCACTGAAATGATATAACAATGCAGTATGACGCAGATCCCATCCTGAAGCTGACCTGTCCTGATGCTGTTTGTTTTATCGACTATATAAAAGAAGAATAAGGCAGCACAGTATCCAACTTACGGGGGAAAAAACATATTTCACACAGACTGCATTGAAGAACGAGTTTAGAAAAAATGTTAATATAAAGAGAGAGCTGCAAAATATAACTTAAAATATAATTTGCTTGGTTGTTGAATGAAGATTTCAGGGCATTTGGCTTTGAGCTCATGCTGTATATTTAATTATTTGAACCAATAACTCTTTTTAAACGTCTCTCCAGCCGAATGGATTTCGTCCTACATGTTTAAAATAAAGCAAACGCCTCGTTAAGAGTTTAAACGATGTGTGAAATGTATTTTTTCTTGCGTGCGTGTCAAGTTTTTATTAGTAACTATTTAATCACTGTTTACTTGCCTGTCACTTCTCAACCACGAGGGATAAAGATGTATTTGTGCTTTCACCACCAGCTTTTAGCGCTGTTAGCACTGTTAGCACTCCCTGTTGAAACAGATGGATACATGTTAGCTGTTTGCTAGCTTTTAACTAGCACCGACAACGTACCAGACATTTTTCCTTCCTATAGAGGCAAACATTTAAAATTAATCTTATTTATATATTATATTATCCATCTATATATTAAAACATCTCTTTAAATATAACTCTACATATACTTGTTCCTTCTTTTTATCCAATGAAAATGTACAGTTTCACAGTTGGCTGTTGTTCGTTTTATCTTCTGTTCACTGAATAATGAGGCAGAGGTTTTTGTTGCTGGGTCAGTGTCTCTGAGTTAAGTTTTACAAAATGTCCTTCTTGTATAAATATAAAACATATCAGGCTTTATTAGACCTATTTTTGCATTGTTATCTGCTATGACAAGACAGTCCTGCTGGCACGACGACGACGTAAACAAACATCCCTGTCTGTTAATCATCTCTTTTTTTTTTCTTTTTTTGTCAAATTGCACACATGAAGAAAACTGTTTTAATATTGACATTAATTACAGTCCATCCATGGATCCGTGGAGACCAGCTGGACTCCTCAGGAGTCTTCCAGGCCCTGGAAAGACAAGTAAAGGGTAAAATAATGAATAGGACAGTGACGAAGACTATATGTGTTTTAATGGCGAGAAGAGATGTGTACTTACATTTGGCAGTGTGGGCTTGTGTGTCTCTCTTTGCTGATAGTAAGCAGAAATAATGCAGTTCCTTCTGCAGCACACAGAAATAAACATGGTGTCATTTCCCAGTAGATAGATAGATACACAACATATACCGCAAAATTTCAACTCAGATCTTGTGTATAGTGACACAGAGACAACAATTACTGGGGTGTTCTGCGAAAGGTATTGTACAGGGTAAAGATGTACACACACACACACACACATACACACACATTCATAAATAAACACTCATTTTGTGTCTCTTACTTGCTCTGAATGCCTCCACCTGGTGGTAATCCAGGGATGACAGTGGATGCGAGGATCGTGAGGACAGACAACAGGTCGGGCTCTTCGCCTCTGGCACACAGTTCGTCATAAATCTCTGCCAGATATTAAAGCAAAAAACACATTTAGAAAGTTCCTGGTAAGTTTTACATGCAACTTATTTATTCTACAATTTCTCAATAATTTCAGCCTCATGTGGAACATTTCATGTGTAAAAATACTGCACTGATGGGCGCTATTTTCAGCTGCTAGGGAGTATTCACCACATCAGGACAGTATACATAAAGTACACAGTGCCTGTGTCATGGTAAAGAAGGAATCCAGTGTTGTAACACTTTCTACACAATGATCGAGCTCTACAGCACAGAGGACACTTTGGCTACACAGAGAATACTTGTTATTGTAAAGTCCTTGTTGGTTTTGGGCTTTTAATGAGATTTATTGAGAATAAAAACATCACACAGTTATACTACTGATGAGGAAAATACACATTTAGCCTAGCTGAATTTGCTCAAGCCTTTAGCCTGTACTGGTTCGGTCCCTTGACCGACGAAATACACATTGAGGGCAGTGCAGACTTGCTAATTGAGAGATGTCTATAATCAACTTCCTGTTTAGGCCTTGACTTGTGACATGCTGCCGAATATGTTTCCTTCCTGCTCCCTGTCCTTTTGTTCGGTTCACTTGACCTTCAGGTCTTCGTGCAAACACTCCCCTCCTCCTGTTTTTTTCTTCAAAAAAGGTTCACAGACCCCCCCTCCTCCTCCTGCCCTTCGTTACCTACTATAAAAGTGCTCCATTTCATTTGCTCTGGGTCAGCTCACAGGCACAGACGCACTCTGTGGCATGCTTCACTAAACTCAAAACCACTACAGCAAGCCTCTGAACTAGACTGAAATGATTTTCTCAGACACTATAACTGATATAGAAATGGATAATAGAGTCTGAGGCGTGTCAGCCCTCTTAAACCAGGACAAAAACACTGCAAACCTCAAGAAGACATAAAAAAAAAATCAGGATTACTGCATGAAACCAGGTCTAATAAGACAGTAGACAGCATACAGCGTCCCTTATGTATCATTTACACCCACACACCTGCTACTTTGGACTCCAGCAGGTCCTCCAGCTCGGCCTCCTGGTGTAACGCCTCCGCTGACAGCTGGGGGGCTCCAGGGAAGCACAGCACGATGATGCTGATGTTGTCCAAGCTGCCCTGTGGAGAGAAGTGGCATGAAATAGAGGTGAGTAACACAACAGGCTGACCTCACAAATGTCAACATATCAAAACATGAATTCATCCCGGGTGGAGTGTTTTAGAAATAGATGATTTTCACCTCAAGGTATGTGTGTGTGTGTGTGTGTGCAGCAGAGCAGGAAAATGTAAATGGTGTGTGGAAAAAGCCCTGACATTTTCAGGTCATTGTGTATCACCAAAGCTGAGGCCATGTTACATAACAGAGTGATATGATGGACATAACAGGATGTTAGCGTGTGCACATGTGGCTCATGTTTAAACTGATGTGTCTCTTTGACTCTAAAGATTAATTGGCTTTACCGCAGAGTAAAAATGTCCTTCACTAAGCAGCTGTAATATGAGTGGAGCTGGCTGTAGTGAAATAATTATCCTCCCTCAGCGGTCTGAAATTATTCTTGCATGTATAAGGACGCTACGATGAGCAATTCCCTGTTCTTGAACATCAACCTTCACCCGCGTGACACTCTCAGAGTGAGAGCAGCTGAAATGAGTCCTCGCAGGGAGCCAGATTCATCCCATATAACCGGTTCTGACACTTGTGCGGCCTATTTTAAGGCGGTTTGTCACACTGTTACACCAACGAACAGCAGCCGCTGACTAAATGAGACTCGAACAGACCTGGAGGAGAAGAGCACAGCTGATTTTTCCAGCCTGAAGATGCTGTTATCTGGTTCACTTTTACATCATTTGCTTCGTGTGGGCACAAAAGTGGCTATAATTGATGTTTTTATAGTAAAAATAGGGACAAACTAGCAGAATATTATCACCTAAGTCACACATTTTAGTGCCTTTCATCCCATTGTTTCACCTTTACTGTTTATGTAAAAAAATTAGATGTAAGAAGAAGAAGTGGAAGTCATTAATTAGGTGCGTTTACTATCAATTAAATAGAGCTAGCTTCATAAAGATGCACTCTTTTCCTTCAAATTAAACCAAACCAACTCCACACAGTCACACTTTAAGGGATTATGTGATTGCATAAAAACCACGACCCATTAAAAATTATGTAACACTGAAATTGTGCTTTCTGTTTGCATGAGTGACTTTGTAAAAAAGGGTTAAGATGGTTGTGAGCTGCAGGCTCTGACCTTATACAGGCAGAGGTCAATGACTTGAGTGCAGACATCCCTCAGGTCGGTGCAGACTCGCAGCCGATTGTGGATGAAGGCACACAGCTCCTCATTGCTGATGGTGTCCCACACCCCGTCGCAGGCCAGCACCAGGAACTCATCTGCCGGCGAGCGCTCCACCACAAACACCTCTGGCTCTGGAGACACCATCTGCTGGCTGGGTGTCCGGCTCTCCGCCCCCTTGTAGCTGAAGTCCCCCAGGGCACGGGATACCGCCAAGGAGCCGTTGATCCTTTGGATGGTCACGGTGCCGCCTGCGCTCTCAATACGTTCTTTCTCCAGAGGGCTGTAAGGTTTGTGGTCCTCAGTGGAGAAGCAAACCTGGCCGGATCGGCACAGCATGGCCCTTGAGTCGCCACAATTGGCGAAGTAGATGTAGTACGGTGAGATGAGGGTGGCCACCACAGTGGTACCTCCTCTCTCCCAGCCTTCTCGACGGGCCACAGAGTGCAGGTGCTTGTCTGTTTGCAGGAAGCCCTCGATGATGGCTCCTTTCACCCTTTCAGGATCGTCCATTGGTTCCAGTCCACCTGTGTGCACAAAGATGTTTACAGAATACAATGAGAAATGATCAGTCACAAAAATCACACCACATCACACACCAAAACTTTTCATTCATGCATCTTTCACCTGTGGCCAGGATGTGACCCAGAAGATGCTGAGAGCAGTGCTGTGCCACCGTGCTGCCTGCATGACCGTCGAACACGGCAAAGAAGCTCCAGTCGGCCAGCTCTCCACCCAGCTGTGGCACACAGTTGTGGAAGTCCTCCATGTTGGCCCTCCAGCCCTGCATGCTTCCCAGGGCGTAGGTGAGCCCCCAGCGGGCACAGCCTTCCTCTGTTAGCTTGTCCAGGACGGGCCGGTCCAGGTAAGGGCTTGGGATGACCTCCTCCTTCTCCTCCTCCACTCCTGGCTGCTCTCCCTCTGCTGCTCCTCCTCGGCCCCCCTTGAAGAAAGAGCTGACCCTCTTCTCGGTCTCTTTCACCAGCTGCCGCATAAACGCAGGCATCTCCACGCTTCCCTTCCTGGCCGTCCTCATGGCTCGTGTACACGGCTGATGTTGTTATGGGAATCTTCTTTTATTCCTGCCTCGGTGTTTGTGGCTGGGATGGAGGGCTGTGATAGGCCTGATGGTAGGCCTGTGCAGTGTCTGCGTAGCCCTGCTGCTCCAGGGCTCAGAGCATGGCCACCTGAGCTGATGGATGTTCTCGGTGCTGGCTGCTCTCCCTCCTCTCCCTGCTCATCTCCTTCCTCTCCTCTCTCCTCTCTGGAGACCTCACTGATCAGCGGCTCGCTGCTCCACTCATCCTTCCTCTCTTCCTTGTTTATTCTCTCCTCAGTGCTGCTGTGATTTCACCTTCTCCCTCGCTTTTTCATCGCTCTTCCCTATTTCACCAGCTCTCCCCTTGCGTTGTTGTTTTCCCCCCCTGCCTCTGCTGTGATTGGCTGGCTATTTCTGTGCACCAATCCCCGCCTCGCTTGCATCGACATGGCTGAGCTCACCCTCTATCAGCTTCCTCCTATCTGCAGCTCTGCCCCTCCCATAGCTTTGGTAATCTCTACCATTTATCGGTTGGGATTATGAGCTGCCACTCCTCTGGATTACAGGACTGTCTGCCATTTAGCACACAGTGTGTGACTGAAGGTGGGGACGAGGAACACAGGGTGGGGGAAAGAAAGCTTATTTTTTATTAAAAACACAAGTGATCCCTTTAAACATTAAACATGATGACATCTTCAGGGAGTCACATTAATCATCCACTAATTTAAACCTGACGTCAGAGCTGCATTTATTCTTTGCTGATGAGGTTTATGAGTCAGACTCTACGATGTCTGAAATGTAAGAAAATATTATGTTCTCCGTTGTGCTGATATTATTTAGGACAACATGAAGGTTTTGGAGTTTGTTACAGATCTTAAACAAAAATATCTTACAGGCTGTGAAATGGTCGTTAAAATGCAAAGAAAACAATATTTTTATGTTTTCTAACTTTAAATTGTAACGAATCAATAGAGATGGAGAGGAAAGATACTGAAAGTCTGAACTGTTTATTTTATTCTGAACAAGCAGATGTTACCATGTAACCATGCATGTAACCACAACATGACTTGACAGCTGTTTTGTTTGGCACCATTCACATCAACGCTCTCTATAATTCTTCAAATACTTTGTTTTTGTGGCTGTAAAGCCTGAGTACTGACAAATACCAGAACGAGAGCACACACTCACTTCATTAGTTTTACTAGTTCTTATTAATATAATTAAATGACCTCGCACCAACTCATCTGTCAGACATGCTTCTTACCCAGCAGGTCCCTCAGATCGTCTGCAGTCTGCCTTCAGTCACTATGGTCTCTGAATCCGTCCCCCTGTGGATCTGATGGACTCAAACCTCTGTGGACATTTTTTAAAAATGAACCTTAAGACAGATGTTTTTAGCCTAGCTTTTACTAGTTTTTCTCTTATTTTCTCTGATGTTTCTCATCCCTTCCGTTTATTCACCAAATACATTTTATTATTTTTTATTGCTGCAGTTTTTAGGTCTTGCCTGTTACTTTTTCCTCATGAAGCATGTTGGGCTGTAGCTTTATATGACAGGTGCCACATAAATAAATGAATAAATGAAAGTAAAGCACTAAAGCAGTAAAGTTACTGTGAGGTGGGGAAGGATGGAAAACTGTTCTAAATGTTGTGCACAAAATATTCCTGAATTTACTAAAGTTTTATTCTGAAAGGACAAAATAAGAAGTCATGCTGAACAAAAATCAGTGATTCAGCAAATCAATGTGAAGACCATGTTGTAACAGTACACTTTGTATCCTGTAAGGCAACGTGTACTGCAGTATCAGTTGTACCTGTAATAATAATCTGGATATTATTTTTATGTAGCTATCTGTCCGACGGAAAAGTGTCATCAGTACATTGAAATGAATACTCACATAATGAACCTGCAGAGAATCAACCTGCCTGCATGAAAAATGATGATAATGTTTCTCTTGGAGTATAGTTTTGATTCATAAATTCATTCGTTTCTCTCATGAATGCTGCAGTATACAGCTGGAGGAGAAAAGCGCCCTGCTGACACGGACTGTGTTTTTATTAATTCCGATCCCGTTGATGAATTTGACATTAAAAATCTGTTTCTAATAGTCTCTCCCAGCCCTCTACGTGTCATATTTGAAGTTATACCAGAATCTTGTCTCATTAAAAACTAGAAAAGTTTTCGCCTTCACATGTTGAAATACTAGAAGGATCATCCCGCTCTCTTAGAAGCAGCACTCTTCACCTTGCTTTTTCAAGGTGGATAAGAGACACTATGTATATATGCATCCATTTCCTATAAGCGCTTATCCTCAACAGGGTCACAGAGGCTGGAGTTTATCCCAGGTGACATTGGGAAAGAGAAGTCAGTAGTTTGTCGCATTCACACCTACGGGCAATTTAGAGTCACCAATTATCCTGTTAAGTTCATGTCTTTGAAGGAGGAAGCACCAAGCATCAACGCAGACTCGGGGAGAACATGCAAACTCCACACAGAAAGGCCCCAGCTGAGGTTTTAAACACACTGAGAGGGACCACATGATGATTCATGAAGACCTGGACACATTTAACAACACTACGAGGGCTTACACACACACCTCTTAATGCAGAAGACAAAGAGGATAATGATGGTGTACGGCCCCTTCTGTAATCCAACCCTAACCCCATTCATTACAGTCTGTACAGTTTGTTTTCAATGTATGATATTACCATTTGTCCTCAGTATGACAAGCTTGTTGCAATGTAAACAATATCTGCTGTTCTACATGCAGAGCTGAAAGACCCCCTTAATCCATAAAGACTGGTTATAATCAAACGGCAATCTCTGTAGCTGCAAACTGCCGTTCCTCAATGACCACTTAAGGCTGGCTGCAGAAGTGAGTCAGTCTCCATAAGTCCCCATGTTAAAATGTCCAACTTCACAGCAGAAATAAACATGTTTACAGCCTGGTCTCTATAGCTAATTTACCCGTATGTGGCTAGTATCTAAGGGGTGTACTGTATACATTTGTATATCCTGCTGACATTTTGTAATGTAAAGAACTTGCCGTTTCTCACACTCACTACTGGCTGTATACGAAGGCCTTTGGGAGCAGGTCAGCCACCAACTGGCTGAAAGAGTCTCTAAAAGCTGAGGGACATGTACATGCTGATGTCTCAGGTTCCCAATTTGAGTGTGTGTGTGTGAATCCAAACAGGGGGTATCCAATACAGGATAAAATTAGGCCAGCCAGGCCTTATATTGCTGACTGAGCTGGGGTGGCCAAAAAAAGCCTGGGGTGCAAGCCAACAGTGGAAGCGCAAGGAAGAGGGGAGACGAGCAGGATCGCAGCTGAAATGGCCACCAAATGTAAGGAAATAAACGGCGATGGCTTTGAGTAAAGTGAAGCAGAGCAGACGGGCTGGTGTAGAGTCCAGCTGTCAGGTGGAGGAGGGACAGAGAATTTGAGTTTTTACCCGTCTGCCGGGCAGGTGTGAATACAGACAGGATGACCAGTCAAATACTGAGCGCAGCATGTCTTTCATTTGGTGGACAGATGGACGGATCGACTAAATGAGACACTACTGCTGACTGAGTGTTGTTTCATTCTTAAAGGTCCAAATTGTCTCATAAGAAAAGAAGATTGATGTTTTCTTTGAGGGGTTGTCAGAGTTTGTTATTGTGATTAGAAGAGTTGCCAGGCTTGGAAAATTACTTCATAGGTGTAGCAGCACAAGTATGAGTGTCCAGTCTGTCCAGTCCAAATGTAACATTACATAAGAAAAGCAGATTTCATGTATTGCTTTAAACCTGATTATGAAAGCAGGTTTCGCTGTGTGTGTAAACAAACTGTATGTTTCAAGACCAGCTGTTGTTGTTGTGTGTACATGTAAGTGTGAGATCCAGAGTGTTTGTTTTAATCTGATAATTACCTTGAGATTAATACTGGAGTTAGGAAACTCATTTAATGTTTTAGTGGAGCGAAGATCTAATATCATGCTGTGACTCATGGTGTAATTATTCCTTTATTTATTATTCATTCAGAGACATCTTGAAATAGCTTCTAACAAAAAAGATGCTTCTGCTGAGGATGGCCTTGATTTGAATATAATGCAAGATTTTCCCATGAGCTGTATGCTAAACACTACCTTATCTGATATTTTTGAAAATAGAAAAAGCGGTTTCTTTCTTGAAACATACAGCCAAAGAAACAACCTCACACGTTTAGTGATTTAGTAGCTGTTCAAACAGACATTATGATCGTCACAAAACTGTCAAATCCTTGTTTTAAAATGCCTTACGGTCCATTTTCAGTCTCGTATAACTAATACGGCTCGGGGCACAGAGGGAGCGCGATGTGTGTCACATGTCCGTCAGCACCAGCAGGTTTGTTTGTAATAAACAGAGGCTGTTTAGAAGATGATCTGGGTCATTTAAATGAGGTGTCACTTTCACAGAGTTTTTGAAAAACTGATATGAGGCTAAAACAAAGTCTGAGCTTCTTTAAATCCTGATCAAGCATTGAAATGCAAAGAAAATGTGACTGCCATGAAGCAGAACAGTTAAGATACATGATCTCAGCTTGTTTAAATCAGGTTTAAAACCCAAAGGATTCTTTATTGTATTGTATTTAAACTAGAAAGCTGTTTTGTAACTCAAAGACGCCTCTCCGGTCTTTCATTGCTTTTCTTACTACCAGGCCTCTTTACGGTCACTTCTCTTCACCCGTCAGTCATCCAGAGAAGAATCTGTCATTGGGAGATCATCTTCTCTTTCTAACACGTGTGTGTATTCTTGTGCAGTTATGGATCTGGTGTATTGGCGGAACATGAGGAGGACTGGTGTGGTGTTCACGGGGCTTGTAATCGGTCTGGCCAGTGTGTTCCAGCTCAGTGCCATCACTGTGCTCTCCCACATATGCCTGGGTGCCATGTGCGTCACCTTCCCCCTCCGTCTCTACTATAAGCTGCTGGAGCTGCTGGGCTGGAACTCCGGCGTCCACCCCTTCCAGTGAGTTGTTTTTCCACCAAACTTCAAACCCACTCTTAGTGCTGCTAACTACTCTGCACAGGGTTGAAACAAGGCGTGTATGTGTGTCTCTGTCCACAGGTCGTATCTGGACAATGACGGCTCTCTGACAGACAAGGATACAGTGATGTTGGTGGAGGAAGTGGTGCTGATGATCGCATTTGCTGTCACAGAGTTCAAACGCCTTCTTTTCATTGACAACATGATCGACTCTATTAAGGTCTGTTCACGATGATAGAATGATAGCAATAATATATGAACACCAACTTATTCATAAAACCTGAAAGCTGAATGATGAACGCTCATAAATCTGGAGTCACAAAACTAAAAAGGAAAGTTAGTGAGCTGACAGAAATGCTCCATCAGCTACCACAGCACTCGGCAGGTGGTGTCAGCTTGTATGAGCATGTGCACACAGTTTTAAATCAACTTATATGTTTTGTTTGGTGTGGACCAGCCAACTTAAACAATGACCTGCAGAGTGGAGGTGTTAACTCACAGTGGGATCGACAGTACAAGCATCCCCATTCACATCACATCGTTGGTTAATATCATAATTATTGCATAATTAAACATAACAATCAATTCATTTTTTTCCTGTGCTCTTTCTTTCAGTTTGTTGTCCTCCTGTATCTGTTGACCTATGTCGGCGTCCAGACCAACGGACTGACTCTGGTGATAACTGGTGAGTTCTTCTCTCAGCCTTTGGCATGTGAGAACGAGGCATGTACAGGAAACGTCTGATCTATAAGTGTTTCTGAGCTGTGAACTCTAGTTTGGTTTAGGTAACTACTTAAAAAGGGAACGATCGGGGTCATGGTTCAAAGAAAGTTTCAAAGTTTCCAAACATCCAACATGACCCAGGGACCCATTTACATTACACAGAGATATGTTGCTTAGATTAATGGTTGTGTATGTGTACATATATTTAAATGGAAGAATATAATTTACAAATTAAAATGAACCTGTATCAGAGTAATGAAGTAACATAAATTGTATTTTTTGTTTTAAACAGCTGTGATCGTCATTTTCTCCATTCCTCTTTTGTACAAAAAGCAGCAGGTGAGAGTTTAAATGTTTTTTTGATAATGTCGTAAAACTGCAACACAAAACTATAAACTATCAATAATCTAAAATAATATAAATTAGCATTAATACACCTCCATACCATCATGGATGGTTGGTTTTTGCACTGATAACAAGCCGGATGGTCCCTCTCCTCTGTAGCCCAGAAGATGCGGCTATTTCCAAACAGAATTTCTCATTTTGACCTGTCTGACCTTAGTCCATCTTAATGAGCACGGGCCCACAGAAGGTGGTGACGTTTCTGGTTCTGATTTATATTCTGGTGTTCTCTTTGCATGGTCGAGTTTCAACTTGCATTTGTGAATGCAGCGACAAACTGTGTGCACAGACGATGGCTTTTGGAAGTGTTCCTCAGTACGTGCAGTAAAGTCCACGACAGAATCGCGTCTGTGTTTGATACAGTGTTGTCGTACAGAGATTTCTTCTAATTTTCAGAATCTTTAATGATATTATAAACTGTAGACAATGAAATCCTCAGATTCTTTGAACTTGTACGTTGAGAAACATCATTCTTAAACTGTTGCACTATTTGCCATCGTCCATCTTAATTTCAGAAAGACTCCGCCTCTCTGGGATGATCTTTTTACACCAAATCATGTCACTAACCTGTTGCAGGTTAATCTCATTAATGTGTTTTCTTTTAACATTTCACAACTTTTCCAGTCTTTGGTTCAATCTGTCCCAACTTTTTTTCAAACATGTCGCTGGCTTCAGTTTCAAAATGGGCATATCATTTCATTTCATATCAATAAGTCCTCCTTGTGCTAATTTCAGTTAAATACGGAGTTTGAATTTTGCATGCCATTGAATTTTGTTTATATTTACATATTACACAGCGTGTTGTAGATACAGAAATTCTTTGAATGCACTGACTCGTGTTGTTTTGGTGACAGGTGCGGATAAGGAAGGTGGTTAGAGCCGTCAAAGCTATTGTAAAGAAAATTAATTCCCTGTAAGTAACCTGCGCTTTGTACAATATTCTTTTATGTACAAAACATGAACATCATTTTGTTCTTTTCTACATTGTTTAATGTTTTGTTGCAGGTGCCTTAGTCTTTACGAGTCAGTGAGACCCCCTCCTGCCACTGAACCCACCTCAAAACCTGCACCTGTAGCTGCACCTGCCCCCAAACAGAAGGCCAAGTCCAAGTAACATGTTGGTCGTGCGTTGAAAAGCACCAATGGATTTGGGATTTGGAAAATGTTGGAATGGTACCATCCTCTGTGGGGGCCGCCGGAGGGGCGGCTCATTTCCATTTCTCTACCACGATGTTGTTGTTTACGGGAGTGCGACTTAATCGATCCTGACAGCTGAAACAAAGCTGCCATTCACTCAAGGAGAGCGAGTGGAAGTGCACGAGGAGAAGAATTTTATTTACTGAGATGCTTTCTGTGGGCAGTGTTTAACATAACCAGTTCACACAATCATCTACTCCAAGCACGGACAGAACAAAATATCATCACACAATTTTTTTTCCCTTTGATAACAGATCTATTTTTACACAACTAGCGAGCACTGTGTTCCTGTTGAGCTGCAGAATTACTCAAAACGAAGCATTATTGCTGATATATATTTATTGAGCATCGTTCATTGTTAGCTGGGCAGAATAAATCTGACATGAACATCGCCTGCCGTTAATTTACATTAATGATTTTGTGTTCACCGCAAAGTAACCAAAGCATTAGCAAAAAGCTTTCTAAGCACTAAACTCCTTAAAACTTTCATGGGACTCTCTTCATGAGAAATAATGAGAACATTGTCCTCTGCTCTTCATGCTAATTACAGTTAATCAGGTACAAACACTGACTTCCCACTGCTCTTAGGGCAGTGATTAAAGGTACAAAGTGTAGTGAAGTGAGGACAACCTCAGCTGTCCTGCAGAAACTCCAACAGAGTTTTTAATTAATTAATGTCACACAAAAAACACTTTACAGATCAATTTTGGTCTCTTATTTTAACCGCTTGGCTGCTCAGGGGCACGAGGAAACAGGCTGCAAACGCACTGACAACTTTAAACAGCAAACAGCTACAGATCCAACAGACTCGGAGCAACATTAGCATTAATTTGGAGTCACGTTTGTGCCCACCTGATGAATACAAGTCCAACTTCGCTCCTTTTTTAGCACCAACTCTAGCTGCTAAATGCTCCACCGTGTTCACCTGCCAGTCGCCTGTTGTTTGGTGGTGGGCAGTGGGTTTTTAAAGCCAAAGAAAAAAAAAGGCTTTGAGAGCGGTGCGGGGGAACTAAAACTGTAACGCTGCATGCCAAATAACCAAAACTATGAGCTGAAAGCAGATAAAACGCTCTGTAGAGGTGCAATGTGGGTTTGTCACTACAGTGACCCTTTACACGTGCATGTTATTTGATCTATTGTTAGAAAAATATTGATTATAGCTGCTTTAAGCTTTCCAGGATGAATTTATTTCTCTTTAGTTACTCAAACATTCAGGTTATTGTTGTTTGTAGTTAACTACAACTAACTACATAACTATACTCCCTGTTTCAGTTGCATAATTGTGTGAACTACCTACGCCATGACCGTCTTCAGAGGGCATTTCAGTAGATAAAGCTTGAAATCTACATATTTTAAAACATTAGACAAAAATCCAGTAACTTAAAAAAAAAAAGAAGTGAGACACAAAAATCGGGCCAGTGGATCTTGCGAGAAAACAAACCAACAGATGCAGCAGCATCCCAACATGCTGTCGACAGCTTGTGCAGAGGAAAAGTGCTTGAGGGGCAGTTTAACAAGGATGAGGAGGTCACTGGAAAAATCCAAAAATATCCACTTTTAGGCAGCCGTTCAATTCAATAGTTAGACTATTCTGTCTCCTGTGCACTTCCGGGAATTTCACAGAAACACCCTGAAGGCAGAAATATGGAGATTGCTCCTGTAACATGACTCAAGAACTTTCTGCTCGGTAGTTTTGTTTAGTCCATAATACAACAGTTTAACAGCGAGGGTCTGATGTTTGCATGTCGATACAGATGGTTGCTGGCACAACTCCATGTCAACATTTTCCAAATTCAAATCAAGAATGTCGTCATTGTTTGATCCCCCCAAAAAAACCCACTATAAAATTACACAAAACACCTCTTGAAGAGTTTCCTCATTGTTAGATAAGCAAAACTTTGAACCAACAAGCGCTGCAGAACACTCGAAAGGTGCTGCATGACTTAACTGGACTAAATTTTTGTCTTTAAAAGTCACCCCCACTTATTGTTGATAAAGTGTCACTCCAACATAAGCAGATTAAGGTTGGGTGTGCACCACGATTAGCTTTAACTGACATGTAGATGACAGTTTAAATTAAACAGTTTATTCCTTTATTCTGACTAACTGTGTGTGGTTTTAGCTGCCAAACCTGAGCCAGTAAACTGCAAGCGGTTACTTCAATGCAGCTGTGAGCCACTGTTAGCGTTAACAGATGAATGGTTTGGTGACCATGTGGTGCTCTCTAGTGGTCTGTGTTTGAGAAGTTAAAAATACAGCTGCACTCATACTAACATGTCTTAATGAACTGAAGTGATTTACTGTGATTTCAACATTATGATCCCAAATTGAAGCAGCCGGCTGACAGGCCGGGCAAAGAGGGATTCAGAAATTAGAATAAAAAGGGTCAGCGCCTCACAAAACAAATAATATTTCTTATTTTTAGTGGTATTTACAGCATTTACACTGTTTTCACAAGGACTATTTCTTTACAAGCTCTCTACAGTTGACAGTTTCTGAATAAGATTTTGTTTGAACAACACAATCAAAACTCCAAAACTAAAATTAAGTGAGAAAATACGTCTTTTTGTAACTGACCCTTCAAAGGTGACAACAGCTTGCCGCAGTGACCGCTGAATATCACTTAAAGAAATATTTACATGAATACAGAAACAATTTTACTGTTGATGTGATCGTTTTTTTTTTTCAAAAGGTGTACAACTGTAAAATGTAGAACAAAATAAAAGTGTGATCACGACCCTGAAAAAAACGCTTAAAGTGAGGCACGACAGGGCTTAACCGACTTTGTTTTTGCTGTTCTGGTTGACACTTTGACTTGTTTCTAAAGGTATTTATAATTTTTTATTGTTATTTCCTATTGTTATGTTGCTCCCCAATAAAAGGTTATTTACTACAAACGAAGGTGAGTTTGCTTGAGTAGATCTTAATACCTTTTGTCATCCGTTAACCCTTCTTCACAGCAGACGTTTTGACTCTTCACAGCGGGGTCAGTAATAACATTAATAATGCATCTGTTGTATTCAAATGTCCCAGTAAGTCAGCCAAGTTTTCACTGACAGCAGCAGTCAGGGGTCACATATGCTCTCCATATATTCTGGAATACACTCCCCCACAGCAGGGGCTGCGCCGCCCTGTTTGACCACTAGGTGTTGCTCTTGGAAAGTGGCAGCTATGCTCCTTCAGGAGAGGATGGAGGAACCCAGAGCCCTGACTGATGTAAAGAAATAAATGAATCCTGACAAACCTTTTAACCTACGAACGGGGCGTCAATACAGCGTCAGTTTCGAGTCCCTCAAACACATCTACACAAAGTGTTGTGACAAGCTTTTCTCTCTCTGTTGTGAGAATCACAGTGGATGCAATGTGACTGTGACCTTGAGATGAATTTCCCTCAAACACGTCAAACTCTCTCACAGACCTTCAAGGACTTTCCTCTCTTGTTTCCACGAGCGGTGACTCAGAGCTTCCATCTCTTAGACTTTCAGAAGGTCGTCGAGCTCCTTCGCGCACCGTGGAGCCGTCCGAGTGAAAACTGAAGATGATATTTGAATCTATGGCATCATGTTACAGGTACAAGTTTGGCAATGACATTATTTTTTTTAATACATAATTCAAACAAGACAACAGTTCATGACCATCTAGTCTAGAAATGTAAACACTACAGTGTAGATACTCAGAGGGAATACCCCCAAAATGTCAATATGGCACTTCAAACTGTTAGTTCTCCGGATCATGACGCATGTAACCCACTTAAACAGTGAACATCCTGCAGCTCTGACTAAACTGCATTTTTCTACAGTGTGTGTATATATATATATATTATATATAATATATATATATATATATATATATATATATATAACTGAGACATTACTGATGTCAGTATTTTATATATAAATATATTATATATATATATATAATATATATATTATATAATATATATATATATATATATATATCTATATATATCATATATATATAAAATAACTGACATCAGTAATGTCTCAGCTTACTGTTTCCCTGATTAGTTACCACTCTACATAATTACACTGGCACACACAGCGAGGCTACATTTACACATATACAAATCTACAGTTTCTGCTGCCAAACAGCATCGTGTCATAACAGTACACGACAGCAAATCACAGAACTGGGGCAGAAACACCTTAATTAATCCCTTCATGGTCTGTGTTGCAGTTGGTACATTTGGTCTCGGTGGACCTCAGTGGTTCGGATCTGACGTGGTTTTCTGAGAACAGAGTCTCGGATGTATGCTTTGTGAAACTCTCTCTGACAAGAGGAAAAAGTGGGGGAAAGTGTTGCAGATAACTATTATATGACCATCAGCTGTTTACTGTTTATATCTACTCATGTAGTGTAAGATGATTCAGAGGCGGACAAAGTGAGTTTTGCTTCCTAAACACTGATAAATACAGATTATTTGCAAGACAGAAATAAGAACTAAAGGATGAGTTTCACATACTACTCTCATGTCTGCACAGTAAATTAGCTTAGCTTAGCATAAAGATTGGAAGCTGGATGAACGAAAAAACTGCAGTTCTACAAACAGCCACTCGAGTCAGTCTCCATAAGTCCCCATATTAAAATGTCCGACTTCACAGCAGAAATGTTGAAACATGTTTACAGACTGGTACAAAAAACAATTTTGGTCTCTATAGCTAATTTCCCCGTTCATCACAACTGTACTGAGGGTGAATTTACATTTTACACAATTCACCTGTTCAAATTATATTAAGGCTTAAAGTTATGCAGAATTAACAGTGTGGCCGCTTTGACTGCTGTTACCGGTGGCATGTGTGAGCACCCAGGCATCATTTAGCCCACCTCAGGTCCGCTGATGATCCACAGCTTTGCTGATTTTTAGATTAGCAGGAAGGTGGAAGAGGCCGGCTGCAAACAGGGCGTTGGCCAGTGCCACAGATTTTGAGCTTCAAACTGGCTTTTCAGAAACCTTTGAATGACGTCACGCATATGCTTTCCATTCTATATGAGATTGTCTTCTGGCCAAACATTTTAAAAATCCATCACCTCTAAAGCTCATCGCTCAAGGTAAATCGCAGTTTTATGATATGAACATTTTGTTATCTTTGTACAGAGCCATGCTGCCATTTCCCTCTGTTTCCAGTCTTTGTGCTAAGCTAAGCTGTAGCATCACATTTGACACCAGGGTGGTCCTGAATGAACTTTCAAGCAAGAAAGTGAATGAGGTGTATTTCCCAAAACATCGAACAACTCTTTTAAGACAAACAACCCTGTGATGTAAAAGGTAATGTAAGTGTTTGAAAACTGCCTGCAAAGAGAGATGTCGCCCTCGACTGCTGCCAGCTGATTCCTCCTCTGGACTGATGGTTGTACGCTCCACGTTCCTCCGGCGTTCCGCCGACGTTCAGGATGTCTGTTACACATAGTGTTCCCGGTGGTTGATGTACACCTGGTCTGTCCCGCTCTGATGACACACCCACTCCAGGCGGGACAGCTGCTGCGTGGGGCTTTGTGTTGCTGCTGGTCCTGGCCTTGTTGTGGATTGGTGCTGCCCATCAGTCAGCTCGTACCTGCGCTCTGCCCGGCGATTCTGCAGGTTGGAAATCACCAAAGATTGTCTTTCATGCCACTAAACTGTTGTGCCTTCTTATATGATTTCTCATGTAGGACATTAAGGGTGCTTACTATTAGCCAATAGCAATGCAAGGCAGGGAACAGCCAAGCAGCAACCCCATGGCTGTGAAGTGAAGCCAATGTGGAAGTACCAAAAATTGCAGTTCATCATATGTCCACTTGAGGCTGGCTACAGAACAAGTCCATCTCCGTAAGCCTCCATGTTAAAATGTCCAACTTCACAGCAGAAATAAACAGCCTGGTGGTGAATTTTTATAGAACTCAACTGTTCAGATTATATTAAGGCTTAAAGTCATGCAGAATTAAGAGCTGGCCGCTTTAATTAACGCAACCTGGCGTTATTCAGCCTGCCTCACCTCAGCAACGCTACACGTCTTTGCCCATTTTTAGATTAGCTGGGAGGTAGAAGAGGCAGGACTGCCAGAGCCCCGACACTGAAACGGGTCGGTGACGTCATGGGTATGACGTCCATTCTTTATACTGTCAATAAGGACTACTAGCCAACTGTAACTGAAGCTAAGCTGGGGTTGGTTGTGTCATGATATTGGCTGATTTCCAAACAACAAGCTAGTTAATATCATGGAGCCGATCGTCCTAGTAAATATCGGAACATTAGAGACAGTACGGGCAATTTAGAGTCACCAGTTAACCCATTCAGTGCATGTCTTTGAACTGTGGAAAGAAGCCAGAGTACCCAGAGAGACACGGGGGAGAGGATGCAAACTCCGTACAGAAAGGCCACAGTTTTGTTTTGCCCAGGATGACAGTGCGAGAGCTTTTGGAACGCAATGTTGACTGCAGTTCACTTTACTGCCAAAGGTGTCACTGTTCACAAGGATTTTCTGAATGTGACCTCACAGTGTGATTAGAGACAGGAACAGACCTCTTTCTGGATGATACTAAAAAAAGTACAAGCTTATGAAAGCTTGAGTTGAGCTGAGAACACAAATTAAAAATTTAACCTACCCTACATATTAAATGAGTACAGCCATTAGGCCTTCTGCTTAATAAACACAGATAATGATCCGTCAGCATCATCCAGGTTGTTATTACTTCCTGTTGTGACTCATCATTAGCTAACCAAATGTTAGTCTTTGCGTTGTAGTGATGAGTATGTGATGATTCAGAGACACCCTTGACGTGATATGAAAAGAAAAGGGGAGGTGGGGGGTTTACCTGACAGAGCCAGGCCACTTGCGATGCGTGGACACCCAGAGGAACAGCCGGTGCTCTCCCGCTGTAAGGAGGGGGAGGCTTGTGTGTCGGAGGAAGGTCAATCCTTCAGAGACAAAGAAGAGGAAGACTTTAGTTTTGCAGAACGGACACCTGAAAGAGATCAAGTCAAATCAAGTCTGTTTAAAGGAACACTATTTGCTTAAAGGCTTGTAGATTATAAATCTATAACAGAGAGTCTGGGAAACAACCTGGAGGTTTTAAAAAACAAGGGCAATTACCAAGAAGATGCTATCGAGCTGCATTAAAGGAAATACACTCGAGGGAATAAAAGTCAGGATATTTCAGCCTCTGCTGCATCAAGTTTGACCATTATTTTGTAAATCCGCCTCTTGAAATTGCAACTTTATTGAAGTATTATACTAAATCACTGGAGTTTCCCTTTAAGCGGTGGAAGCCAGTGATACTAAAGACATTATGCTTGAATCAGAAGGGTTGATGGACTTTCACACATCATAGTAAATCGGAGGCTGCTCCGAGTTCCTCGAAACCACGGTAAGACGCTTCAGTCAGTTTTCTCATTTGTCGAAATCCCTCTCCGCTACTAAACTTAAACCCCGAAACTGACCTTGACCATTCATAAAATGGTGTCATGACAGGCATTGATTTTCCAGCACTGTACATCATTCTCTGCTGCTCTTCTCTTTCATACTTGAGATGAGGAGAGATTACAGTTAGTACTCTCGGTGACACGCTGCCCTACGCTCACATCCGTGTGTGATGAAGGAGAGGCCTGTGTTCACCCCACCCCCGCCCTCCTTCCTGTCGTCCCACTGGGACTTTCCAGCCACGGTCACACTTAAGATGCTAAGTTTGTCGTGGCATTGACCACAGGACGACACACGGCCAGGTACACCGTCCTGTGGTGTCAGCGTAGTGATGCGGGGGACTGCACACGTGCACAAGTGTTGAGTATTTTCCCCTCAGTGCTGTTTTCTGTTGCTGTTCAGACAGTTTTTGTTTGCTTAAAGGATCTCCAGCTAATCCTCCTCCAAACGTGACACTTATAATAAACACTGATTGCATTAATAAACAGAAAAATTATATCAAAGCTTACATTCCTATACAAAGCCAATCAACACTCTACATAACCAAGCAGCAACCTCCAGGGCTGTGAAATTTATTTCCGAGAAAGAGTTACACACCTCATATGAAGGAAACGATGTCTGGAGGTGAGCTGTTATCACTGCAATTCAGTCTGAGGCAGGCACAGTACATGGCTTTTAATTTTCATTAAAGGAGTGCCAAAAACTGCAGTTCCTCAATCGTCCACTTTAGGCTGGTTACAAAACGAGTGAATCCTCATAAATCCCCATATTAAAATTATATTCAGGCCTAAAGTTATGCAGAATTAACAGCACGGTTGCTTCGACTGACAGGTTGGTGCCATTACTAATGGCTTATTAGAGCACCCAGGCATCATTTGGCCTGCCTCAGGTCCGTCTTTTCTGTCTGTCTCCAAATTCACATCTTTGCTGTCCTGCCTCTTCTACTTCCCAGATAGAGGCAGGACAGCCAACATGGCAGTGGCCAGCGCCACAGATTTTGAGTTTCAAAGCGATCTCACACATATGTCCATTCTTTATACTGTCAGTGGTACATACAGGTAGATATATTTCTAAAAATAGTAGATAGTGCACTCATTAAAAAAAAGAAACAATCTATATAGTTGATGCTTAAAAAGACAGAGAGTTATGCTGCTATGACTGTAACTCAGGCATGCTTAGTAAATGTCTTTCAATTTTCCTAAAAGGAGGCTGCCACTGAAATAGGGATGCAAAATGGACAGATGAGAAGAAAGAAAAAAACAAGATTTCATAAAGAAAAAGCTGAGAAAGGGAGAAAGGTGAAGTAACCCAAAAACTTTATACAGAACAATAATAATCCATAACCTGCCAGTAGTTTCACTCCCTTTTTCTTACTAATTGACATGAATTTGTATTTTGGGAGGATTTAGGACAGGAACAACATTTTTTTCTAGCAGTTTATCTGCCTTCCTTAAGACGTACTTGATGCATGCAACTCTGTTCCCTGGAGTGAGCATGCTCAATGACGCACTAACAGGGATGGATGAGGGGGATCAACCTGCAACCTTGCAGATATGGTCCACAGGTTCATAATAATGATTTGCACGTCGGGGGTAGAGGGGTTGATCAGCAGCAACGGCTACATAAAGCACACCTTTGTGTTGCTATTAGGACTTAAATGTTAAATAGAGGCAGGATTAATTGAAATGAACCCACAAGGTCTCATCCTAGAGAGACTATGTGTGCACGAGAACACATAAAAGATCCCGCTCGGGTCTGTAATTTACCATCTGTCAGAGTTACAGACAGAACAAAGAGTGCACACACACACACACACACACACAAAGCATTTAGTATTAGTCAGACCACTCTGGCAGAGTGTGACCCAGCTCCTGTATATAATTTACCCTCAAAGTTATTCTTCTTTGCTGTTACATTAAAATGAGTGCTGGTGTACTATAGGAACAAAATAGGACAAGGGCTTGCTGCCAAGACAGCAATTATCTGCCACCCCTCAACCTTGTCCTGAAGCCTTCCTGCTCCAGGGCATGCACCGCTGCAGAATTCTCCACAGAGGTAAGAAGCGACTCCCTGAACCCACTGATGGGCTTCAGTCAACCTCACATTGGTATAATGTCATTAATTAACCAGCCGAGCATGTTCCTCGCCATGAATTATTTGTCTGGACTTACACTTTGTCAGTTAAGGCTGGCGCCGGGGCCTTGCGAGCGGTGAGGATCACGATGAGGAAGATGGCGATGAGGAAGAGAGCAAGGACTGCGCCCATCACGGCTCCGGCCACGGCGATGGCATTTGACCTCTCTGCTTGAGACTGGTCTGAGACAGAGTGAGAAAAGCTTTCAGTACAAACACATCAACACGAGTAAGTAAGAAAGGACAGAGTCAAAGGCAGGCTGTAATTGAGGTAAAGCTCACCATGTTCAGGTGTTCATTCATGGGATATTTGTTTAGTTTCAGCACAACCCGTGCCCCCTAGAGGCAACGACACTAACAGCAACATCACTTTGGGCCAGCAGATGACAGGACGTACTACATCAATGTCACCATCTACAGGCAAGCAAAGTGAAACACTTGCACTAAACAGCAGACGAAGCATGTTAATTTTGTAGCTGTGAATTGGGAGGGCGTGTGTGTGTCTGTGTGTTATTGTGGTTTGACATTTTAAATTTTAAAACCAGCAAGATGTAAGAGTTTCTTTAACTGGAGCACAGTTTGTTCTGAAGAGGACAAACCGAGTGTCATCATGTGTCTTCTGTCCTCTTTGTTACTCTGCAGAGGGAAGGAGGGGGATCTCAGTCACGTCTGAAAATACTTAGAGGAGATAGAGGGGTGCAGAAGGAACCACACGAGCCTCTTAATGTTTTAACGTTGGTGTTAAATTTAATTACTGATACATAAAGTTGTCTGATTAGCCTGTACCTGAAAACAATCATATGTTTACATCATATTAAGTGTTTATAGCAGCAGTCTGTTACTTTACTTGCCTATAGGAGGAAACATTGATCTGAGTACAGGTCCAGCATGTAGGATTTAGTGACATTTAGCAGTGGAGTTGCTGACTGCGACCTTTCATCTCACACTCTCCTTTCTAATGTTAAGACTACTGTAGCAAAAAACGCTCTCCCTATCCCTAAAACTTCGTATCTAGAGCCAGTGTTGAGTTTGTCTGCTCTGGGTTACTGTAGAAACATGGTGGGTCAACATGGTCAATGAATAAGGACCCTGTATATATAAAAAGGCTCATTCTAAAGTAATAAAAACATAATAATTCCTATTTTCACGTTATTTCGAACTAATGAAAACAAAGTTATGAAGATTATATTTTGTAAATTGAGCCTCCTGAGTATGACACACTGCTGAGAGCATTTTCCTTTCCTATAGGTGGTGCAGGATTAAACACGAAATTACAGTCAGTAGTTGGTTAGCTTAGTCAGAGACAAATGAACATGAGTTTAGATTATGAGCGATTGTTTCTCCTCAGAAATACTGAAGCTCAACGTTCTGACTTTAAATTACGTTTTTCAGGCCGATAAATCTGGAGAAAATTAACCTTGTTCAAGACTTGTCTTTGTCTTAGCAGCAAAAACTCTTGTGAGATCTGGCAGCATAGATGTCTTCTTTCAGTCTCTCAGTTTCACCAGAGATGATCTGTAACTTAACTAAAACCTAAAGAACTTTCTGTCTGCGTTCATCCATCTACGTGATGCTGCGATGCACAACACGAGATTTGAAGATCATGGGCAAGGAAACCACATCCACTTAGGGGACAGGAAGTGTATACCATTTCATCACAGGCAATCATTGGCTTAGCTTAGTCTCAAACTCCAGGAAATAGCTTTTTACACTTCCATTCTGTGCAGATTAAACAAACAAGAAGCTCAGAGGTGTTTGAAAGTTGATTTTGTCGCCTCTTGGACCGAGCCAGGCTCGATGCCTCACCCTGCTTTCAGTGTTTATGCTAAGCTAATAATAGCTTCATATTTATTATAAATGAGTGATGAAAGTGGCACTTTGTCAGCTAAATCTCAACAAGAAAGTGAATAAGTTTGTTTCTGTAAGTCAGTCATTTAAAAAAAACTTGCAGCCCAACCTTCACGCTTGCTTGGCAAAGTCTGTATTGGATAATATGCATGTTCAGCTATCACTAAGTTGTATAATAGGGGTGGCTGCTGTTTAACTTTGTTAAATTGGAGGTCCTGCAAACTCTATTAGTCACCTCCATCCATCCCGGTGTTCATATTTGTCCTTCCTCTGTCTTTTGTGTGTCACGTTCTAGATGCTGTTGTCTGCAGAATTAGCTTTGTTTGACCATATGCTTGCATACGCTCCGTGTTGTCCACAGAGGGGATTAGGATTAATTGTGATTAAGATGCATTTAACTGCACAGAACAGCCAGCTTTGGCCAATCGGCAGTGTAATGTGTAAAACTGTGATTGTGGGACACTGAAGGGAGCTGGAGGACAAAAGGTGACGGAGGGGTGGGAGAAAGAAAAAAAAAAAAAGTGTGAGATGGTCAATTCCAGTTGATTTAGCTGCTGAGGTGGGAAAGAAAAATCAATAACGTGCTGAGATGAGAATCCTAAATAACAGTTCAATTATGATACAGACTGAACAAGCCGGGACTTCTGAGATCGCCTCTGAAAGCCACTGCTTCTTCCTCCTTCTTCACCCTCCCCCCTCTTCCCGCCTCTCCCTTCATGCTGTCCTCCACCGGCTAATAACCGTTCGATTACCTTTGATGGCTGCTGAACTATGACAAGAGCCTCTCGAGTTGATCAAAATGCCTTTAAAAATGCAGTTCATCAAAAGGACGGCTTTAACGTCTGCTGACAGACATTCATAATGTGATGAGACTATAAAAAACACTTTCAACACAAAGAGAGCCTCGAGGTTTACAGGAGTAAAGATGTGTTCATTAAATATTTTTCAGCATTTATATATTTATTTAGCGTCTATTCTGGTGTGTTTTCCTCCCGTTTAAACATCTCATTGGTCCAAATATCATCCATTCTGGAGGGGCTTGGATTAGTGGTGTTAGTGGTGGATCAACTGTCCCCAAACTGGGATCTGGCTCCAGTGCCAGGCTGTTTCTGTCTTTTGTTACTCCAGGACTTTATCTCGCTCTCACACACACTCACACAAGCTGACACAATTGTTGTAACGCCAGGAAAAGTGCATGCCAATGCTTGACAAGGGTCACTCTGAATTAAACACAGCTCACCTTGGTGGCATGAGAAGTGAGTGGAGGGAGTGAGTGAGGGATGGCAAGACAACCCCCGCCACCTCCCCAATCCCAAAAAACCTCAATAGCAGGGTCAAGGGTCATGCTACTTCCCAGACAACAGAGGAGCCTTCAGCGAGCAGATGCGGGTGCAATAGCAGGAGGAGGAGGAGGAAGGGGGTGGAGGAAGATGAGAGCGGTAGGTGGTCTGTCATCTATTTCAATATTTTCAGCTCATTCATAGCGACAGTTTGATCTCATCTCTACTGGGGCGAGTTCATATCAAAGCCTCTCTGTTAGATGTTTACTCACTGCTTTTGTGCGTTGTGAAAAGTATCCTTGGAAACTGTTGTGTTGCAGGCGAAAAGAAAAACGCGCTGATTTCTTACACGAGTGTCTCTGCGGCTGACATCATTACTACTACTGAGCCGGCTTTTTCTTTTTCCTCCCCTGACTGAGCATGCCCCGATTCAAGGTCAGAACTGCCGTGACCACGATGAGATCTGGAGAAGACAGAGAGGTCAGTTGAAATGAAGACTTTTGGAGGAAGTGTGTCTTGAGGACCTGGAGTCCCGAGCTTAACAGTGTCAAGGTCACGTCAGCGTGTTGTGTCCTTACAGCCCGAGCAGCAGGGGCATAATGGGCCGTTTTCAATTCCACCAGCTAATTCTCCTCTCGCCGCTCCGCCTTTCACAGCAGCACAGTTTAAACTCTCAGCAGCCCTCCCCCTCCACGCATCCCTCCTCTCCCTCCGCTCTCTCTGTGGCCAGGTAGAGGCTTGTAGGAAAAGACAGCCTCCATCAGCAGCTCCAGATGAGCTTGTTGCCATGGGGACAGTCAATGGGCTGGAGAGTGGGGACTTTGGGCCAGACATAAACACTCAGCGTTTAATTTTACCAGCTGGTAGACAGTAGACAGGAGAAAGACCTGGAGGAGGGGGGGAGATGGGTAGGTGGAGGGGTGAACTCACAAAGGAGATGAGCTGCAGGGGAGAGCGAGGGCCTTTCTGTCCAGAAAACAAAAGCAAACTAGGACCCGTGAAGAGGAGCTGCTGGATCCCCTACCCCAACCCCCCAACGACTGGGTGGAGAGGAGCAGCATTCTTGGAAAAAACTAATGAAGATGAGGTGAAGTAAGGAAACATGAATTACATCATGTGCGACGTCCCACATGCGCGCACTGGATCGGGTGGTGGTGGTGGGGGAGGTGGGGTGGGTATGCAGCATTATGCGTTAGGGAGCTAGAGATGATGTCATTTATAGAAGCACAAAGAGGAGCAGAGACCGAGCAGTCTGGGTAACGGCAACGCTTAAAAAGACCTCCAGAGAAAATAACTCACAGGTGCGAAGGTGCTTTATTGAACTAAAGTATCTCAAAAAGGATTGACAAAATGATGCTCCACTGTTGTCACACACATAAATATTATTTTTCCCTCCATCCAGAAACATTTTCTTCAGTATATACAAAAAAAAAAAAATCATGACCACAAGGTGCTTTTTCATTAACGTGAGAGTTCCACTCCTATGAACAACAGTGATTCTACAAAAACCAAAAGTCCTGACAGATACCTGTGAAGTAGAGATGATTTAACTCATTTTTACATCAAAATTCATTCAAGCTTCGTTTTTTTTTTTTTTTTTTTAATGTGTGTGTTTTAATGCCTCTAGGTTTGCAAATATACTGCGTCATTAACCGTCATGTTGACAAGGGCAGAAAAGTGAATATGGCACTACAGAGTGAGAAAAACACAAAACAAACGGGCAACAAAACATCCAGGTGTAAACCATAATAAGAAAACATTTCTTCTTCTAGGTATCTAAGGCACTAGTCATATTTCTCAACCCAAAGTGAAGGACACGTCTCAAGGTAAAGATATCGATGACTGATCTCTATACAAAATGTCACAGTACAAAAAGAATTTCATTAATCCAGGTGCAGGGCTGCGAACCGACGAGTCAGGCAAAAATAGTGTATCGATTAGAGGAATTTCCATCTTAGTGCATAGAAGCAAACACTTGAAGAAAGGTTTACGGTGCTACTTCGTGTTATTCTCTGCATTTATGTGAAATAAATAGGTGTCAGCAGCACGCACATCCTCAAAACATGACTTCTAATTCGACTATCTAAATGGAGGTTTTGTGGCTCCCTACGCTTCATTTAGGACACTCCCATTAAAGGGTCAGTTCACACAAATTCTCACACGCATGTGTAGTGGCATCTAACAGTGCAGATAGTTTTGGATTTATTATCCCAGATTTTCAGATATCTGTGGTGTTGTATGTATGACATCACCCACGGGTTTCTGAAGTGCTGTTTAAGTGTGGCGGCTCTGGCAGCTGCCATGTTGGCAGTCCTGCCTCCTGACTAATCTAAGTTTTGGTGAAGATGAGATGTGGGTGGGCCTGAGGCAGGCTGAATGAAGCCTGAGTGCTCAAAAAAAAAAGCCATCTGGAACTGCACTCACCCATCAATCAAAGTGGCCACACTGTTAATTATCCATAACTTTAAGCCTTAATATAATTTGAACAGGTGAGTTCTATAGAAATCCAGACTCAGTACAGTTTTCATGAACGGGAAAGTAGCTATAGAGTTCAAAACAGTTTTTTTCCTGGCTGTAAACGTATTTATTTATGCTGTGAAGTTGGAAATTTTAACATGGGGGCTTTATAGAGATAGACTCTTTCTGCAGCCAGCCTCAAGTGGCTGTTTGAGGAACTGCAGTTTTTGGCACTTCCACATTGGCTTCACTTCACAGCTTGCCGCTTGATACCAACACAATAAAAATGGATCAAAGTGTGTTTCTAGAGCTTGCATTAAAAGAAACTTTACAGTAACTTCTTTACAGAGACAGTGTTCCGGTTACTTTCACAACTTTCTTCTAAAGTAATAATGTTTTAGGCGAGCAGAAATCTCAAAACCTGGGCACATTAAACCAAAACTTTCTGCACACCACTTTTACGCCACATTATGACGGTGTAACTTGAGTGAACTTGAACTTAAAAAGGTAAGCTTCTGTCTGTGGAGATAAGTTACTTCTAGTACAGTGCACAGTGTTGAAACGACTACATGAATTGCAGTATCGGGGTCATCTTCTGTGGCACATTATCAAATCTCACTATGAGAACTGCAGCCTATTCACTGCACGAAATTCACACCCTGACAAATAATTAGCGAGGGTTAATAACAATATAACTAATCCCCATTTGGACGACTGTTACTATATTAAAGTGGCCTAAAGCATCTTTTCACTTCTAATTCAGGCTACAAAGACCCTGTATACAACAGTGATACGTTAGTCATTTATATAAGCTTATAATCAGCTGTTAGCTAGTCAGCAATACTTGAGACACTGTCATCATCATATTTATACAAGTTTCAACAAATATTTGGCATCCGGCAGCAAATATTGTATAGGTGACCATACTACTAAAGGCATGTATTCACAAACATGAGTGTAACACATGAGAAAACTGGTGGATCTCCTCCATGCTGTCTGGTAGATCGGTGCAAAATACTTGTGGTTTGATCTGTGTGTACCTGATCACGTACAAAATACTGAAATGTATATTTAAATCTATAATAGAAAATGATGTGCGTTGAATACAGATTTCATTGTAAATCAAAAAAGCACAGGTTGTATCATTTTATAGTGACTGAAAATTGATAACAGATGAGTGACAGCACATCAGTCACTTCATGCATATTTTACTGTGGTGGTAATAATAAACTATGTTAAAAAAAAAAAAAAAAAAAGACTTGAACATGATTAGAGCCTGCAGTTTCGCGCAGATAAGCGCCATTAAGCCTGTTAATGCCTCAGATTGCAACTGTGACCCAATCATGTCCTGTTTCTAGATTGTGAAATGAGTCCATCAGTTTTTTTTTTTTTGTGGTACTGCCTCAATGATTTCTTTGTGTAACAAAATACTTTGTGAGTAGGAGGCCAGCATATGGTGGCTGCCATACCGTAGCCTACTTTAAACAATGCCCCTGCTGACGGCTCTCTTGAACTTCCAAAAGAGCCCTGGTTCGGTGCCAGAGTGCAAATTCTCAAACGCATCCTTTATAAACTGTTAGATGACAGGAGGATGTGTTTGTGGTGAACTGAAGAGGACGACTAACCTGAAAACAAGTCACACAAAGCGGTTAAAATGAATAAACTCGCAGAATTTGCATACGAAGGCTCGACTGTTTTGATGGACTCTGTTACGGTGAACTGCGCCGCCCTGCTTTTCCACTCACCAGCCCTCCCCCTTCTGGGAATAAAAAGATGAGCCGGGGACATACAGTAGAAATGCTCTTAAGGTTTCCACTCTAGGCCATCACTTTTAAAGAGGACATTGCTGCGACATCAGTGGTCAAGTCCTCAAGCTCACAAGTCTCCTGTCACAGCGAGTTACATAAAGGGTGGACATTTTAGTAGAAAACAAGAGAAAAGGTGTGGTCGTCAGTTAGAAAGTTTTGCAAAAGGCAGTGCGGCACGTTTTACAACCGTGAATCATCATGAAGGAATTTTGATTTCTCAGTGAGATCAATCCTTTTTCTTTTTTTTTTAAATTATGCCTTTGCTGGACCTGAAGTCATATTCAGATGATATCTACACATAAAAATGAGCGCATGACACATCGCCTGAGAAGGCTGATTTTAGAGAAACAAACAAAAACTTTCTTCTATGGCGACCATACATGATCTGTGAGCCCCCAGGGCCTCCGCTCGGCTGAAAAAGATAAGCAACGCTGAATAAACTGGCAGTCCATGTAATAAGGCAGAGACAGCACATACATCATGATCTTTAGTTCATCTCTACACACACACAAACTAGTGACATGTCCACTTCTGTGGGCATGTAGCAGTCAAAGTGGCTGTGCAGTCCACAGTCTGTCCACATCAAGAACAGAAACATCAAATCTCAAGTGTCGACCAGGACGCTTGGACAAAACAAGGGAGCTACAGGACTAAGGTTAGTAGGTGTGTGTGTGTGTGTGTGTGTGTGTGTGTGTGTGTGTGTGTGTGTGTGTGTGTGTGTGTGCGCGTGCAGAAGGGAAATAACGTGTTTCTTCCTAATTTAATAAATGAAACTTCCTCCTCCTCCTCCAGGATCGGGTATCTCGTCAAACGTACCACTCCCTACGTGAGATGACAGACCCGTCTGTGTGAGAGACATAGTCACCCTCGGGTCCGCTATCGTAGCAGTCGTCTGACATGTAGGGGGAGCCGTTTCCCTGTGGTTTCGGTGAGTGAGGGTATCTGGCACTTCTGGCCTGCCGTGGGCTAGAATACTGTGTGTGTTCACGGTGGTGACTCTGCTGGTGGCTGTGTTGACTGCTTTCCCTCATTGCCCTGGTGTAGCCGTTAGAGGGATACCCCTCTCCGTTGCTATGGTGACAGCGGTCGCGCTCGTGTTTGTGCTGGGGGTCGCCCCACTCCTCTCTGTCGTGGTCCTGATGGTGGGAGCTGCTGCCAGCTTTGGTAGGGTGGAGCTCGTGCTGCGTGGGCGCTTTCTGGAGGTCGTTGGGGCCCAGGTACTGCTTGGTGTAGTAGTTCCCGTGGAACGTCTGCTGTTTCCGCAGGTAACACACACCGACCAGAGACAGCAGAAGGAGCAGGAACAATGCCCCACCCACAGCTCCACCCACTATGGAGCCAAGATTACTCTCAGGGAGGGCTTCGAGTGTGGGGGAGCTCAGGAGGACATGCCCCTTTTCATCCACTAAGGTGGAGGAGGCAGAGCCAGTTAGGAGAGGAGCAGTAATGGTGGAAGGCATGGTGGGAGGATCTAATGGAGGGAAGGAGGGTGAGAGGGGAGTAGAGGGTGGAAGGGAGAGATGAACAAGACAGAAGCAGAGAATGTCAATGCTAACTACATCAGCATTTTTACTACTTAAGTAGGGAAAGGTCGACAAACACATCAATTAAACTACCACACAAACTAAACTGTGAGCACACACACTCGCAGCAGCCTCAGGTTTGCACTGCCAGTTCTTCAGAGCTTGTGGATGTTCGGTTATTAAACGATGATTAGTAAATGCAGCAAATGGTCAGTAAAAAGTAGGAATGATGGACAAAAGAGAAAGTTTTTTACCAGCTGTGCTTCAATGTTTTCAAATTGTCACTAATAAGATAGTGTTTAATATCTCCCAACACAAACCAGCTAGTCACAGTCTCAGATCTGAAATGGTGTTCACTTAAAGAACACCTCAGCCTCTGGAGGCTACTGAGGTTATTTTAGATGCATATATTTGTATTGATCTAGATACTCTGTAATAGAGAATGTGGTGCAAGATAACAGACGCCATGTAAGGCGATCGGTGGTAGCTAGAAAGGTGAATTCTAAGGTAACAAAAACACAACAATTTGTTTTATAAGGCCTTTGTATATTAATGAAAACAGTTATGCATTATATTTCATTTCTGCCAAAAGATCACCCTAAAAGTTACACACTGAACCTTTAAATCTTTATTTGATCAAAGCAGGCCTTGTTCTCATCAGTTCTTAATAAATCTTTACTAATTCTTTAAGTGCAGTTCTTGAGTATTTAAGAACTATTTTACTGTCAGTTTTCTTTTTAGCCAAATATATCATGGGAAGATTTGAGGTGAAGCGAGTGCAAACCAAAGGCTGAAGAGATCAAGAAACTACTGAACAGAGTTTGTTATACACAAGTAATAAAAACATTGAGTGAATGAATTTGGGTTCAGCTACATGGGGAAGCTAACATGGACAACAAAACTCTGAAACTCTGTTGTATTTCTTCTGGCACCCGGAGGCAGTGCTTTAAATCCACAAACACTTGTAACCTAGGCGACGTATGGCAATGTTTCTCCAACGTTTCATCTCCATCTTGTCACGATTACTCACGCAGATCGTATTCCCTTGTTGAGATGCCATATTTTACAATTACCTTGCCTAACCCAGTTAGCCTGCCAATTCAGTTTCATCGATTGTTTTGTAGGAAAGGCTCGGGATGCTTTTAACCACTTCTGGCATTTTTTTTAGGTTGAACACATCAGCCTCAAAAATGACCAAAGGGCTGAATAAAAAGTACAAACTGTTTGCAAATGTTGAAAATGCATCATTGTATTACATGTAGCGACCAAATGTGGTACTTTCATGACAAGACTTTTCATCAAGATGTTGGTGTTACCAACGTTTAAAAAATGCATAACTAAATTATTTCACCTGCTTAAATTGCATAAGAAACTAAAAGTTGTTTTGTCGCCATTTCACGACAACAACTATTAGAGCAAGAACCTTAAAATGAACCAGATTAGGCGTAATGCCCACAAAACAGAAAAGCAAAAAGCCACAATGAGAAGGAGGCTGAAGTAACGGAAAGAATCCAAGCCTAAAAGCTTTAATGCTGCTGCAAAATTACTGCCACTTTAACCTCGGTGCCGAGCCAGATGTGAGAGAAAGATTCACATCTGAGAGATGACAAACGTGAAACCTCCAAGGATTGTGAGTATATGAATCGTACAACTCCATGCAGAGGCAGTGAACTGACATGTGAGCACAGCACACACACGGGACAAAAACGGCACATCAACACATGTAAGCCTGCACACATCCACACAGGTCTTCTCAAAGGAAAATGAAATATGGATGATAAATAATAAATAGAAGTTGAAAAGAACTAGTTAATGTTTTATGAATCTGGGACATCATCTCACAGTAAGGCTGCAGGCTTTTGCCCCTTACTGCATGACACATGCAGAAATAAAAAAAACACACAGAAAAGGAAGAGAGCGAGAGAGAAAGAGATGTAAAAGAAAATCACATCATAATCAGAAGTTCATTCAGGAAGAGAGCCTCCACAGACAAAACAGATTTTGTGAAACCAGAGGAACATGCTCCTCAAACACAAGAGACATGACACACTTAGATGCCAAGAGGACAGAGCACTGTGGTCTAAAGAGGCTGTTAAATATCTGCAGCTGTTTGGCCCAGGAACTCCCCTTTTGAACATCTGGAGACCTAATGTTAATCAACGCTAATCAGAATGCAATTAAGTCTAAATAAAAGGGTCAAATACCACCAGTGCCGACACACTGCATCATGGGTGAATGCTTGATAGACTGTCAGAATGTACAGAACGTACGAGAGTGATACAGTGTCACATTTCAGCTTGAAGGACAATGTCACAGGCAGTGATACCCTCTGTGACGTGCCCGCTTCCTCTGGGAAGAACAGGCGATAGGAGTCAGCTGTGTTCCGGTGTGTCTGCTCCGCTCACCTTGTATGAGAATGCGCACATCCCGACTGCGGAGGTTGATGTCATTGGCGACCTCACACCTGTAAACTCCAGAGTCATTCCGCTGGAGGGGACGCAGGAAAAGCAAAGTGCTGTTCACGATTTCCACCCCTTCTGGCATTTCACTGTCCAATCTGTGATGCACAGGAGACGCAAACATTACGACAGGCACACCTGCAACAAGCATCCTGTTACGTAATCATGCATGTGGCTTTTTAAATTCACTAATCTGACCTCTCAAGCTACAACTCAGTGTTTTGGCCTGTTGTAAGAAGGTAAAGGACACACACCTGATCCATCTGAAGTGATGAGCAGGTGGGTTTGCGTTGGCTTTGCACGTCATTTGAACATTTTCCCGCCCCACGTGCCAGTCTCCATCGTAGCCTACAACCGAGATATCAGGAGCAACTACAGAGAGGAAGAAAACAAACAAACAAAGAAAGAGATATTACAAATATTGTATTACAAACTGGCCTGAAAGCTGACAAACAACCTTTGAATATAGTGTTAAAAACATTTTCACAGCCTGGCTTTGTTCAGAGTGCAGGCAGTCAGATGCATCAGACACACTGTTATGAACAAGGACTTATTCCAAGCGGCATTATCAACAAGCGTAGACCAAAATGCATCTGCAGTTGGATAAACCTACAACCAATCAGAGCAACACAATGTGTGACGTAGCTTAGCCACACATTTGTTTTTTTGTTCCACATCAGTGGCAGCCATGTTGCTTGTTTGGGAAAATGCCTAAAGAGCAAATAAAATCAAACTCCTCTGTGCAGTCACTGTATTAAACCTGCCAAATATTGGATAAACGGCTGTAATTGGCCCGACCAGATCCAGGACGGGTGGAAATCAAGTGGCTGTTATAAAAATTAGGATTATACTGGGGTGCAGATGTCTTAACTCATACAGATAGTGTGTGTCTGTCCTGTTCTTTGTATGTCTCGCATACCTCCCTTAGTTGGCCTCTGATTTACTGAGGCTGGTAGGGAGGGACAATTATAAATTAGTGGTACAAGGACAGGAGAGACAGGCTAGGGGAGTACCATGTGGATGTAAAATATAGTGCTCATTACTGAGCAGTAAACCAACTAAATGAATGTTATGACGTTATCTGTATCAGTGGGGGGGTGTCAGAGACAGCCCATTTTTGAACAATGTATAAGAACCTATTGATAGAGCTCCTCAGGGAGCCTTTTCTCTGTAACCCTCTTGTGTGTTGCACTGTTAAACGCTCCTTCTTGTACAAGAATATTAAATTCAACTTAAACTTTTATATTTTGAATCCAGTCCTCTTTATTTAAGGGTTCTTCTTAAAAATTCTCTTAACAGTGGCAACCTCCCAGAAGCTGTAATACCAACATGGCAGCGGCCAGAGCCAAAGATTTTGAGCTTCAAAGTGGCTCTTCAGAAACCTGCGGGTGACGTCACGGATATGACGTCCATTCTTTATACTGTCAGTGGGTCAAACGCATCTGCTGAATAAAACATAAGATCGCAGATTCACTGCAAAAACTTCATATTCTAAAAATATCAATAGTTCTGGAAGCTGCTCTGTACTTTACATCAGCAAACACATGCAAGATGACCGTTTGCTTAGTTTGTGTGCAGCATTATATTATGTATAATCCATATACTGTATATATAGAGAGAGAAAGAGTCTGAGGTCAGTCATGGCCTGGAGGCATAAGCCAGTGTCCTCCAAATATGCACTAAGGTGTAAAAAAAAAAAAAAACAGTACAGCAGAGAAAGAAACAGTCATGATATGATGTTTTCACAAGTTTGAACCAAATCATCAACACACACCCCCGATTGTGAGCTCACTTATCACGAGGTTTGACGGTATTTTGACAGGCATCTCTACTAAACGAGCTCCTCCTTTCACAGAAAAAGAATTATACTGCCGAGTGTTGTTCCATACTTTGTTTTTTCACTGTGCCATACATTAAATAAGCATGAAATCCTTATAGTCTGTCACAAAACTGTAAGTCAAACCAAAGTTAAATGCACCTCTCAAACAAAAGAGCATTTGAAGGAGGTAATTTTACCTCTTTCAGCGGTCTATTTGCAGCTGGTACGCAATGAGCCATTCGTGCCCCACAAGGAATAGACACGTACATGTATGGAGGTTTACTGACAGAAATCATTTTCACTTTTTAAAGTGTAGGAGCACACAGGGGCATGTAATGACACAGAAAAACCTACAGAACAGCAAGGACAGCCTTTCTTACGCCATAATTAACACCCGTAAAAGGAGCCGGCATGGATTGTCCTTGATTTCATCTCTGTCAGTTCAGCAGTTTTCAAAAGTGAATTGTTGTTGAAGTGCTTCAAATAAATCAAACATCAACACTGACAAGGCCAAACATAATCAACTGACTGCTGCTGAAATCAAATACCTTCAGTACCTGTACTTTCTGCTAAATACCACATTTAAGTGTTCAAGCAAAATAAAGGAAGGGAGCAAGGTAATGGCTGCTTTATTTGACCCCGTCAGGTGACAGCTGGTCCTAAAAAACTACATCCATTTAGTATAGACTCTGCCGTACACTCTGATCTACTCACTTCAAATTTATTTTGTATTGATCAGACTTAAAAACATGTTTTTGCCAGTGGTTGTGTCAAAAATACCTAATGAAAGTCTTACACTGCACGTTGAGCTGGTATGGGATCCTGAAGTCACTCAGCAGAGCTGGGTGGCGGACCACGCAGGTGAGCGTGTGGCCCTGAATGTGGCGTGTGGGCTGCCAGAGGTAGCGCACTTGCGTGCTGGTCGTGCCGTTTACTTCGTCGAATAACTGTACTTCGGACTGACCGAAAAGGTTGGACTCCCAGGACACCTCAGCCGGGGGCCGGGCCCGCTCGGCAATGCAGGTGGCCACCACAGTGTCATTGCCACCGTCGATCAGGGCAGTTGAACCCGCGGACACGTAGACCTTCGGCTCCACTGAGATTCAGAGTGAGCAAAGAAAGAAAGAAAAAAAGAGTTGATACATTAGAAATTCAAGACTTGTCTGAGGATGTTTTATGGAGTTAATTGCAGTGTTCGAAAGGTTTTCAATTTTATCAATACCACTTAATTTTAACTGCCTTCTCTCCACTTTTATATCATTCCACTGCAACCCATTATTATCAGCTCTGACCACCACCGTTCTGTGACAAAGCGTTGATGGTATGATTATAGTGAGAGGAAAATTAAACTTCAATAAAAAAAAATGATTAGAATGTTTTAACAAAGCAACAAATCAGTTAATTTGTTGATTCTTTGAAAAGAACTTTGAAAGATTCATTAAGAAAATTGTTTTTTTTATTGTGGTCCTGACATTGGCCATTCAGCACACTGATGACAATTTACCTTTTTGGGGCAATGGCTAGCAGATATCCAGAAAATGGATAATGGATATGAGAGCTAAGATTTCTTATGAGTTTGACAAGAAGGGACATTTCTGCGATTCCCTATAAACGGATATCTGCATATGAAGGGAGATAACGTAAAATTTATCATTAGAAAAGATGGGTTCCTAGATTGCATTTCAGCCAACAGGTTCCACCTCTTTTGCGACCACAGCCTGCAACAGGTCAGAACATGTCAATACTAGTTAGACTAGAAACAGAAACCACAACCTCTGGTGCCAAAATTTTGGTCCCTCACCTACAGATCAACTATTTGAAATTTGTTAATCACCGCATTTCTAGTCTAGTAAATTGTATTATGTCAATATTCACATTTTGAATTACTATTGAAGTGAAATTATCAAAAAAAAAAAAGAAATCAGACAATTTTTTTGTCAGTGAATCATTTGGTCTATAAAATATTAGATAAAAAATGCCTACTTACTTTCAAAGAATCAAATAATTAATTGACAAATTGTTTCAGCCGTACTTGACTTTACCTACAGGAACAGTTGTTGGACTTGTTAGCACATATAATATTCGTGTACACACACACACTTACCGAGCACATTGACAGTAGTTGTGGCTTGAGTGTTTCCCAGAGGAAATGTGGCAACCTTGCAGGTGTAGATCCCGACGTCAGAAAAGCCCACATTTTCAAGTACGATGGTGGCATCATGAGAGGAGGGTGAGCGAAAGTACAAACGGTGGATGAACTCTGGGGGTATAGAGATGCCAAACTGTGGGTTGTAGACGGCCACTGTGACGGAGCCTGAAGGCAGACGGCGCTCCCAGGAACTCTGAGTAAGAGTAAGGTTGGCGCCCACCTCCACCCTGCACTCCAACGTCACATTCTTCCCCAGCACGGCGTTCACCCTCTGAGGTACCACCACCTGACTTCCCCACACACCTGCCAAAGAGACACAAAAACAAGACTTTAACCACATACAAACAGGTTTTGATTATATAACACCAGTAATAAAACAGTGCGCCCTAAACATCAATCACTGAGATGTTTCCAGGAATTGGTGAAAGGTATCACGGGCCTTAGGGACTCATCATGGTACTTTGGTCCTTGTGAATTCAAATTTCCATCTATAAAATTCACCTGTTTTTTACCTGCAGCTCATGCATGTGTGCAAAAAAAAAAAAAAAAAAGTCTTCAATATTTTACTTTATTTTCATTTTATTTGAGTGTAATTATCCAGATCACACCCAGAGTGAGAAACTCACTACAGGCAAAGAACAAAACTTACTGTTGATTGTTACAGAGGTTGTTATCAGTCCTAAAATGAGTTTGCTTTGCTCAGATTCAGGAACTAATTTCATAAAATTATTGCCCTGGGTTCGTTTGTGTTCACATTATGAATCACTGTAAAGATTCACCTCGAAACACTTCCTCCTCTTTCTTTTTCTTCTTCATTATTGAGCATCAGCAGTGTATGTGCAGCTAATTGTTCTCATTGCATTTATGTGGTTAATATACCAGTGTTAAATTAACTAACATCTGGACTGGCACTATGAAACAATGTCCTGACGCATCTTATTAGAAGCTGTGCCGCCTCAAGAGTTCGCCATCAGAGATCTAATGGGTGCATACCACCACATACTTGCACGACAATTGTTCTTGAGACGGTGCGGTGCATCAGCTGATTAGATAACTGTGCCAAGGTAAAAGAGCGTCCCATTACGGCAGCACACGAGCTTTGGATGGTAGGGTTGATGGCATTCTGGCTGCAAACGAACCGCTGTAGAGTTCAAGTGGAGGTGAGGTGCAGAGACCTCCTGCTCTAGGACATCTCGTCACGCTTGGTTTTACCCAAATGAAGAGAAAACGCTCCAAGTTTAGAAATAACTGGTCCAAATAAACATTATCAGTCATCCTGAGACCTTAAAAAAACAAAAACTTAGAACTTGATCTGAATGTCGAGTCTTGCATTAAATACGTCTCTTGAAACCAAAACCACTACTTTTAAAAGTAAATTCAAGTTCCTCCTCATATGGACATTTACTAAAACATTTAGTTGGTAGAAAACTGATTGAATATAAATCTGATAATCGATTAATGGTAAAATTGTTAAACACTCTGGTTCAAGCTGAGCTGCAACTTACAATTCTTTTCCCAGTTAACTGAATAATTGTGTCCTTAAAATTACTGTCAGAAAATCGGCATATATTCACATTTGTGAAGATGGAATCGGAGAATCTTTGGAGAATTTTTGATAAAAAAATGACTTAGGACGATAAATCAATCATCAAAATATTGGCAGATTATTTTCTGTTGATTGACTAAATGATTAATTGATGTTGCAGCTTTAGTTCAAGTTTCTCAAATGTTAAGATGTGCTGTGTTTTGGATTGGCTGGCAAATAAATAAAAAAAATGTCACTTTGGGGCTCCCAGAACTTTTCATAATAGGCTTAATGATCAATTGATTGACCTAAAACATATCGCCCGATTAATCTTTGATGAAAAACATTTGCTTCGATCAATCTAATACTGCCTGACAATCAAGAACAACATGATTACGTCAGTGAGTGGAGAGTATTTTTGGTGTTGCCTCTGACGTCAGTCCTTTAAAAAAAAAAAAAAAAAAAAAAAAAAAAAAAAAAAATCATCTCTGTATAAGTTCAGTACCATCTGACATCTGTGAGTATCAGATGGGAATCAAAGCTTGATACCACCACAGCCGGCACTGGGCTTTTCAACAAATAAAAACACAGCTGACTGAATGATCCATTGATGAATTTGTTTTGTCTCTACAGCTTTCCTCGTCCTGACCTGAATTCAGGAATTAAAATCAGGCTCTCTGTAAGTCCTTTGTCCAAATATAACCAACCCATGGACTCTGTCACCTGCACATGTCAGAAATGTGACACATTTCTAAAATCAGAAAGCTCAATGTCGAGTTTAGGTAAGTCAAAGGGACGTGACGAGAGCATACCGAGACAATGGGAAGAGATATGCTAACATGAGGGTGACATCATCGCTGAGGGAAGAGAAAGAGGGCTGAGGGTGAGGAGAGGCGAGAGAAAAGTCACGTATTGAACAAGAGTGAGTGGAAACGGATCACCAGGATCCCGAGGAATTACGTTAGTGATTTAGAAAAGACAACATAATGCTGCAAGGCTGCCGAAGCCCTCAACCACATCACTAATTGCAACAAGCTGCCAGCAGGAAGACATCATCATAAATCAAAATCTGCTGCGCTGCTTGGCAACTGACTGAAAATATTCTATTGTTGTTTTGCCAAAAGCCGCTCTTTCTCTGGCCGAGCTCCCTCGAAAAGGCCATGTCCTCAAACATAAGTACTGTAGAAGTTTCCCTTCCCCTAAAGTACAAAGGTCTTTTTTATATCTTTCTTTTCTGCCAGTCGATTAAAGAGTTACTGTGAGCTTAAACATTTTTTTTTTTTAAATGTGACTTTAATATACGGCTGTGCTGTGATCAAACACGTCACTGCTGGTGTTAAAAGTAAATAAAAATCTGCATTTCATGGACTGAAAACAGTTCAATGCAGCGTCTACAGTTTAAATCACCCTGAACATTTCAAGGCCAGTGCTGACAGAGTCAACTGAGTCAATCTTGTGCTGTTGATGGCTGTCGGAGGACCACCACAGCAGAATTTGAGGATGCAGTTACACTTTATAGTTTGAATTTCAACAGTTTCCATTGTTAATGTTTAATTTTCATGTTACAGTTTCAAAGGTTAATTACAAGGTTAATTATTAGTGGTTCCAGATAATGACAAAAACAAACCAATTATAGTAACTCAATTTGTCAAATTGAGGAATAAATTATATTATTTGTAATATTGTACATTTTCATTAATTCGCTTGAGAAAATCAACGAATGACACAGCAAAACTTAAACACTTTATATGTTTGCCCAAGTGAAGCTTGAATAAATAAGCTAAATGTTCAGTTGTGAACTGGCGACTTGTCGAGGGTGTACCGCCAGCTGGAGTAGGTACATTCAGGTTTTTCCATTCATTCGGGTAAAGTGTGTTTTGGCTGCGGTGTGGGCTACAGGGGTGTCCGGCAAAAAAAATAAAAAATGCAGTGACCTGTGGTGGAGAAATTGAGCCAGATCCAACTTTTGGAAAAATGCATCTTGATATCACACTCTGGCTGCCAATCAGACCAGTCAAACCCTCCAAGGCCAGGAGACTATCCAGGTGGATTCACGGACTAAACTCTAATACTCTACCTGTTATGTTCGGGCTTTGTTTATTTCATGTACCCAGGTTCTAAATCGCAATTTATGCTTCAAAATAGTGACACGAAGAAGTTTAATTGTGTCTGTACCCATCCTTTCCAGCACTCCACAACCCTGATGAGGATAACTGGTTACAGAAATTGGATGCATAGATGGATGTTCAGTCGTGACTATCAAATCTTGACTGCACTTTTTTTTTTTTTTGCAGAGTGTCATGAGTCATTGCACTCAGCACATATCAGTGCAACAGTGGGGAAATGTTCAGTATATCTAAATTTATGTGCCATTTAGGGCTACACGCTACAGTTCACACTAAAATACATCCAAAAGAGAGAGAGAGAAATGCTATTCACAGAGCTGTAAATCAGCTAAAATAATTAACTGATAACAAAAACTCAGCATGAAGTTCAAAGTTTAAACCTCCCCATATGGTCACTCTGCATCATGTTCATGTGTCGGCTGCACATTAGTTTTCACTCGCTGTTATAATTCCTCCTGTTCACGTTGGCCGGTGATCCCCTCCTTATGTGCTTCGAATAGAAGTGATGACAAACCCACAGACTTTGTTCTGTGTAAAAATAAATATACTAACATGAAAGATCGGTTTCTGAGTTTGCCAAATGAAGTGGATGCGATCCAAAGTTTTCAGCGCAGACTTTCCTCTTTGTTTCTCACAGTGTCACTGTGGTAACACAAACAGGGAATTCTGCACTAAAAAACACACCAGATGATACCCACTTATATTAGCTTCAAACACACTTTGGAGTTTATTTCTGCACAGAACAAGGACTGTGGAGCTTGTCCCCCATCACTTCTATTGGAAACATGTAAAGAAAGGCTCTTTTAATGTGCAGTATGATCAGCTTACAGGAAGCAAAAAAACTGTTTCAATGTGGGCACCTAACTGTTGTTTTAAGACAAAATGTTGCTTAGCAAAGGATTACTTTCATTCCTACTACCGAATCCGAATCTGAAACACATGAAGAATTACTCTTTTATGACAGATTGAAACAATTACATATGAATTATTTGGTTAAAAAAAAAAAAAAAAACCTCTGCAAAGACTGATTCTATTGGAAAAATGTTCATACTCTTGTATCTCTTTAATATGTCTCTTCAAAAGTATTTGGTCACATGAATTAGTTATTGTCTGCACTACAAAACAACATCGCTGCTGTTAAGCTGCATGGAGCTAGCTGCCAACTGAGGCGAATGTCTCTGTCAAAGCAAACTGAGACAAAGCTACACTATGTGGTGGAGGACCAATCTGGATCTACTTTAAATGATTAATCAGAAGTGTAATTGCATGTGTATTCTTTTCCCCTAACACACTGTTAGCTGACAATATTGAATATACAATTTAATCACCAAAATTGAAGGCACACAGATGATTCATATTATGGAGAGACTGCGCTGAAATACAAGGTTAGGTGGAGAAAATGTTTCCTTTCGTCTTTCAAAGACTCTGATTACTTTAGGAAACAACAGATGATGACAGAGCTCCACAAACACATGGCACGACATAAAAGCGCTAACGCATGAGGTCAGTGGTGTCCAGCCATTTATAATTCTGAGAAACCAAAACATACAAATCACAGACAGACTGGATGGATTGTGTGAATGAACCACTAGCTGAAGAACCAAAGACAAAAAGAGGCAACACAACTTCCCCCAAGGCGGAGTGAAGCTGTTCTGAATGTAAAGGGGTGGTCCAGAGCTAATGTTGGCTCCATGGGGATCCTCCATACAAGCACTTATGGAGGAGAGAAGGGTTGGGCCGATGTAAATAGTAAATAGTTCCAAATTAAGCAAGTACTACTGAATTTTGCCACTGGGTATCACAGGTGACTCAGCTGCTTCTGGAGTGAAACAAAGGTCAAATTTCACTGGGTACGGATGCGATTTGTTGCCGTCAAGTCTAGTCAATATTTCAAACTCCACCAGAAAAAACAGAGAAAACGAAGCTGTTCCATTTTTTAAACGGATGCTGCGAGCAGCCTGCGATTTTCAAAACAAATTCAATTCAAATGCTAGTTCAGTCCGTTTGCACAAAATCGTTTTTAACTCGTACTCCGATCCAGACAAATCAAAAACAGACCCAACCCTAGCACAGAGCCAACAAAACGTTTAAATAAATTGGTATTTAATTGCACACACTGTGCGTCTTAACACAATTGCCTCAAAGCACGGTACTTAAAACAAAGCACACAAGTGGAAACAGTCCATAAAAGATTTAAACTTTCTGAGTTAAAGAAAAATGTAAAGTGTTTGTACTTCTACTTCAACAAAAGTAGTGTTAAATATGTGAAATGCCAAAACTAAATCCACAGCTACTCCTCTGCCTCGAGCAGAACTTACTTCATGACTTGTTGTATTTGTCATGATAAGGCTAGAGATGGCAAGAATAACAGCTGAGTAAGAGGAACGAAAGCACTGAATATGTAATGGAGGAGGTATAGTGACCATATTAAATTTTTATTGGTGACACAACGACCTTACATAAGCGTGCCCTCGTTTTTCTCCAACTCAGAGTAAAAAAAAAAAAAGTGACGAGAATGAGGGCTAAAGTCTCTGATCTTATAGAATGAAGAATGAAAGTGCTTTAAGTTATATCCTCAAAGAGAGCAGCTGCTGTCCACACTTTTAGTTTGGTTCGCAAACGCAACACAACATCTCATTCACACATACAGAGTAGAAAAATAGATTATAGATATCCTGGCATCAAGGACACATTGCTCCCTGGGGACACTGCTGCTCGTTCTCACTTTAGTCAATATTACCTTCACATGCACCACTTATGTGGCAGCAAGTGTATTAATATGTGTGTCTTGCCAGAGGGCAGCGTGTCTTGTTAAAAGTGGAAATCAGAACATAAACGGTGACGGTGGCGGTGGAAGTGGCAGAGCCGGCTGTGCAGAGCAGCGGGACGGGGGAGGATTGAATGGTCAGTTGACAATGTGGCTTATCAGACCTTCAAATTAACTTTTTTTTTTCCTTGCACATCAAAGGCGCTTTTCTGTCCGACTGCAGAGGGCAGTGATGGAGAAGTGAAGGAACGCTAATCATTTTTACTGCAGGAAAAGGTCGAGATCAGCAGGAGCATCTACAAATCAACCTGTAGGAGGTGGCCGGTAAAGGAGGAGGAGGCAGGTCTGAAAACTTTAAAATAGATTATTCTAATAAAACTGACTTTGCATGTGTTTTTTACGTGTTTGGCGGACATTAGACCTGCATTACTTTTTATATTACCATCTAATTAAATAACTGAATTGTGAAGAGATTGCACATATTTTTAGCCTGTGCTTGGATGCACATTTATGTTTAAATCTTGGCAGCTTGTCAAACCCTGAGAGAAATCTCTGCTCTGTGTGTCTGGATGTGTAAGCCCACATAATTCAAGCTATTGTGTGGTTCTAGATCATTAGACTTTATACTTAAGATTAGATTGGACACTGTTAGTCTCATGTTGTGCAATAAAGATCTTGTGTAGTTAATAACAATAAAGTTTTTATATATAGGATTCTGTAATATACTACCTGTATATTATTTGAAAGCTGCTGGAAAATGTCAGATTTGATGGCAGCTTTTTGTCACCGCCTCCTGCGACTGCTGCCTGATCTCTTGCACTTTCCAAACGAGTCTATCGACTGTATAAAAGATGGATGACATGATAACTCCCTAAAAGTGAAGCCAAATCATCTGGACTGACCCCTGGTGGCTGGCTACAGTATAGGTCATAAACCCCACCCACTCCATGTTAGCAGACAAACTAAAAAAAGTACACGTCAAATTAAGTTTTCCAAAGATGGTTTCAGTCATGAGATCATTCTTATCACACCGATGTTAATTTTTCTGATAAGTTTGGTTTTGTGATTTGATGCTATATTAAGAGGGTTCATGCCATGATTGACAGCTGAGCCCTGCTCTGACTGAGTCGGTGGATGTAGGGATGGGACCTCAACACCGTGACTCCAACCTGGATCTCTACGACGAATACTCTGGGTCCAAATGACGCCACCAGTCCAAGACGGCAGCCGCCGTATCCAGGTCATTTTAAATTTTGATGAGTCGTCCATCTTTATATAAAGTCTTCTCTGTGCTCTGTCAACCCTAATTGCGCTTTAATAAAACCCCATGCATGCTGTGGTGTTTGTTCCCCTTTAAGACGCGGACATTCATAGCTGTAAGGGCGTGTTCATCTATTTTGCATTTAAAAAAAAAAAAAAAAGGCACAAGGTCAAACTCCTCATTGAGATGTACAGCAGACTTTAAGTGAAGCCAGATGAATGGGCACCTGTCTGCTCCTTAACCTGAACTCTCTGAAGGAAAAGTCCGTTAAGGAATGGACTTCGGGTTCCCAGCAATAACATGACAGAACATGGCAGTACATAAATAATGTGGTAAAGGGCCTCTGGGTCAGGTCAAGTCTTTAACAGAAGAGTTACGGATCCGTTTATGGGTTCAGCCTGAGTGTAGTATCTCCTTTTGTCTGCACACTGACATGTGCAATATAACCACTTCTTTTTTCACAGAGGGACATATTACACATTAGTTTTATGGCTAAAATATAACCATTACTGAGTTAGAAAACTGCGAATGACAACAAATAGGTCTACTAACTTCATCTTTATTTTATTATCTCTTTATTTATTCTGTTACACTTTAAGATGTTCAGTGATCCTATAAGGGGTAATTTAAAAATCGGTGTTGTCTGATTCACTCATTGGTCAGTGAGGGTACATTAAACTATCGATTGTTGTGTTTTTTGTATCTGTAGACAAGATTTTTCAAGTTCAGAAAGTCTCGAGTCTAGTTTTGTGCGTCACACAAGCTTTTCATTATCTATACACTGTGTGACCTGCCTGAGGAGATCAGGGCCGCAAACTCACTTCAATCCATTTGCGTTTTAGTTCATTTCACTTTCTTTGTGTTTTATAACTGCGTTTAGTTATTATATCTTTTAATTCATGGTTATCTTCGTTTTAAAAAGGACCAGTGTGTAGGATTTAGTGGCATCTAGCTTGTGTAGCTGCTGATTGCAACCTCCTCGTTTCACCCTCTCCTTCCTAGCATGAAGCAGAAACTATGATGGTCATGCAATAACAAAAACGTGAAACATCTTACCTAGAGTCAGCTTTTGTCCACTTTGGGCTACTATAGAAACATGGGGTGTGAAGTGAAGCCAATGCGACAGTGCCAAAAACTGCAGTTCCTCAAACAGCCACTTGAGGCTGGCTACAGAATGAGTCAGTCTCCATAAAGGCCCCATGTTCAAATGTCCAACTTCACAGCAGAAATAAACACGTTTACAGCCTGGTACAAAAAACAGTTTTGGTCTCTACAGCCAATTTCCCCGTTCATGAGAACTATACAAAGGGTGAATTTCTATAGAAGTCATCTGTTCAAATTATATTAAGGCTTAAAGTTATGCAATTTTATACGTCAGGGATACAACATCTATGATTTATACTGTCTATGAAGAGGACTGGCTGCTAGAGTTCCCTAAATCTGACACACGGGACCTTTAAATGTGTTAAGCACTTTATAGCTATGTTTTTTTAATTCATAAACTTTTATTTTTATATCAAACAAGTTTCTTAAATCATCAACATCTAACTTGTTTTCATCTTTTTTTTTAGAAAAGCTGCCTGTAATATCGCAGTGTTCAGCAACACATTTTTTACTCCATTCCCTTTAACCACACAATGTTCAGACTTTAGAGCAGATATGAGGACAGTTTGGACACTTGGGGACAAAGTTGGCGTGTTTGAGGGTGGAGTTAGTCAATTACCCACCACTTGATTAAACCATAATGAGCTCGGGCTGCACTGAACTGCACACACATGCTGGCTGACCCTCACTCAGCCGCTTGACATTTAGCATCGTCTTCCCTCCAAGTTCCCCTGAAAATTTCTCTTTCTTACAAAAGGCAGCACACACACACAGAGAGAGAGAGAAGAAACACAAAGCATAGCACCATGTTACTTTAATAGAAAGAGCTAATATGGCTGCCGGTGAATCTGCAACGACCTAAGTGTATGTTGGGTAACGGTATATCACTGGATATAACCGCCCGAGCTGCTCGGCGGTTTCTATGGACTGTTTCTATGGCAGCCTCGGGTCGCACCATCAGCCGAGGTGGTGGTGGCGGCGGCGCTGGGCTTTAGCTTAACCACTCCGAGGCGTTCAAGTGAACTTGTAACCAAGTTTCCTTTGGTGTTTTAAATGACACCTGCTACACTACAACTTTACAAAATTTAAAATATAATTTTTAAACGGCGCTAGCTAGTTTCTAAACCGACTCCCTCGCTCTCGTGCAATGATGCGCGAGACGTTCGCAAAACTTCTGTTAGTAGAACAAACGGAAAAAAAAAAAAAACTAACGGTTACGTACAATAAAAAATAAAAAACACACTCACCTGTAATACTGCACAAAAGGTGGATTAATGTGACCCTGGCCTGCTGTCCGAGGTAACTCCGGTGAGCTGGTAACATTTTTTTCAAAAGCAGTGCGGTCTCCTGCTACAGGACCAGACCGTAGGCTGCATGCCAATTTAACGGTATGTGCCGAACAGAGGAACCTCCTCAGCAACAACTCCGGAGCTGCATGTGGACCGTACCATCCAGCCCGCACGGAGCGGGGAGACCCGGTGCTCACCTGACGATGCACGGGAACGGCCATGTGTCGTGATCCAACAGTAACACCCCCCCTCCATAGGAGTGATCCATTAGTATTACACATTACGTCATCTCTGTTGATAACCCGACATTTACTAATCAATCAAATCACTTTATTCTTCGCTGGCCTCGCCGGTTATTATCACTGTGAATTGTTGTTTATTTACAGGGAAATATATTCAATTTATTTAGATCAGCAGCACATTATTTGTTTAGCAGCATATTCTTAAATGTTTCACATATCTCACTAAAAAAAAGGTGGAAAGTTTGGACAAGAAGAGCTGATTAATAACAAGAACAAACAAAAAATAGCATTTTCTTTTACCATTTTTAAACTTTTTATAGGTCCACTATCTGAGATTTAGGAGCATCTATTTACAGGAATTGAATATATAATTAATTAGTATGTTAGTATGTGTCTACAGCAACAGTGGGTCCTCTTCTATGGAGTCAGTCATGTTTTTTTTTTAGCTGTGTACCAAACAAAACACTCACTACAGACATGAATGAATAAATGAAATATACATTTTAAGTTTTTCTTACATGCTTGGAAGGAGAGGGTGAGGTGTGAGAGAGTGTTCATTTGGCTGCAGTCTGCAACTTCGCCACTATGTGGCACTAAATCCAACACACTGGACCTTCAAAGTGTAGAAACTGGTTGATCCAACCATGTGTCACCTAGGCCACTCCTACACATTAGCCACTATTTAGACGTTTTAGACATTTTAACATTTATGTTGGTTGGCAGAAATCTCTAGTTCAATTAGGTGACCCAATCTGGAAACATATGCAGAAGATTCGGGTCATTTTATGCCTCTAAATCTCAAATTTTTTGACTTCATGTGGCACTTAGTACTTTCTCTAATGATGAATGGAGTAATGCATCCAATGCTGTATCTGGTTCTCTTAATACATCCACTACAGCCAATGTTTTTAGGCTTAATCATCGTCAAAAAGGATAGCTGATGTGTTCCTAGATTGCATTTCAGCCAGTGTTTCACCTCTTTTGCTCTCCACGCAAACTGCAACCAAAGCCTGCTCATATATATCAGATATCTGTTTATCTGCGTCTTGCAACTGCAACTATATTTTAATTTTAAAAAATCATCAACTTTGACTGTAGGTGGCGCTATAACAACAAACGTTATTTGCATGATTATGGTCATGTGGCTTACAATAGTCCCTTTTTACAGGACAGTTATTGATTGATACGCAGTAGCACGAATCCTATTTAGTTTAGCCAGTTTCAGGACCTTGGTCGGCTACATTCATGGTTCAGTAGTTCAACCTCTTGAACTATGGTTAATGTTATTACTTCCACCTGTGTTCATCCTGCTAAGACAGCAGTAAAAAAGATCGACATTGTTCATCCAGATAGAGTTTATGGTGATATCACTAAATTATCTCATAGGCAGTCGAGTTTTGCATGGATTGCATGTGAATATTAACTGGTAATACCAAACTAGCGGTTAGTCATAGTTGCATGGGTCTGTTACATGCAGACATGAGCTGCTGCTGCTCACAGTCAGTCAACAAGTTAATCTTTGCAAAGTAAACGTGGATGGGAAGGGATGGGGGTTGGGGTTTGGGTTTGGTGAGGGAGGGGGGTGCACCCCCTACTGCTAACAGAAAGCTAACCAGGTCAGTGCTTTAATTTGAGTCTCAGTGCTGTCCTCTGGAGAGCCACAAGGGATACAATTACTCTCCCACCATCCCATTCATCTGCAAACGCAAACGTTTGTAAGAGTGCACGTGAGCGTGCCTTTTCTTTAATCTCTCTCGAAAGTGGGTAAAATGAACGCATTGAATATTCCCATTGTTCTAAAGTTCAATCTGAACATCTCGCCTTGAGTGCAACAACATAAAAGCTGCATGTTTCTGTGTGACAAAGAATCTGTGATGAGAGGGAGAGAGAAGTGCACACTAAAAGACTATAATTCAATTTAAGGCCTTCTTCTGAAATTACAGCCATATTAGAATTTGTACATTATAAAGTTTCCCGTTGATTTTTCCACAGCCCCTCCTCTTGGACTGGTAGACCTTTCCATTAAACATGACGCAGACATGATGAATCCCATTATTATATCTTTCGCTTGCCGTTTCATATTTCCTTTCTTCATTCCATTTCCATTTCTTTCCAACATTCCCAAACCCTGCCAAAACAACAAACACAGTCAACCACTATAAGGCTTTAAGCTAATGAATTTAAGGAGGGTAGTGGACAAAACAGCAACACACATGCAATCCATTACCAAAGCACTGTAATAAATACTGCATTTGTGGTGGAGCAGTGAGGTCTTCATTCAGCTATATCTTCTAAGTCTTAGACTGTGGTGTTATACAGGGATGCATCATATTGTAAGGTGTACGAGTCAATCCCCTGTGTGTGTAGCATGAGCAACAGAACAGAAACTCACACAATTCCCCTCGGACACATTCAAAACACAGTAAATACTTCTTTCATAACAGTATTTTATGCAGGCTGCTGCACTGCATTATATTATGTATGCATTTTTGCTATTTGATCCCCCATCTTCTGTGCAGTTTCCACAGACTAAGTAAAAAGAAAAGCTGTTTTTAGTAGAACACTTTTCTAACATAACAGTTGTTTTTTCAAAAGCATGGTGCCCCCCCAAAAAAATGTACAACAGACATTGTTTAAACTATTTTGTCTGAGGGCTTTTTCCTCAAATCACATCTCATCTTAGCAATGGCAAAGATATGTTTTCTGTCTTTCTGTACCTTCTCTTGATCAGGACAACACAGTATAGAGCAACACAGTAGCCTGTGCGACCTAAAGTAAAACTGCCGCCGTGTTAACAAAGCTTGCCACCATTAAACCAAACTCAATTTTCTTGGTTGAAGATGTGAAGTATTGTGTGATCATGATAAGAACTTTTTCCCTCCTGCTCTCTGCTCCTGTTTTCTCTCTCTGGAATGTTTTTCAACCCTTCAAGTGCTCTCTCACGAAGGCCGGAGAGGTATTGAGAGGGCTTCAGGATTGTGGTGAAGTAAAGATCGGTTAAATTAGTCCACCTCCCGCTCAGACGCTTCTTTTATTCTGCGGGTCAGCGCCTCCCTCCATGTTTACCCACATAAATTGGTCTCTCTCTGCTCTGTCTTTATCCTTAAGTGTCTATCTGGACTGTGAGAAAGAGGAGGAGACAGGAATTTCATCAATAATATCACAAGTTACTGTGATACTGTTTCATAACCTCATAAAAGTTTCCTCAGGTGCCACATGTGTTCATATTAAAGACTAAAAAGGTGCCATATGTTCACATATCAAAGACTAAGAGTACTGTGGCACTTACAGTCACAGTGTTGAACTATTTACAAGCCAAAGGTGACATCTGCTGGCCGAAAGGATGAACATTCGTGGAAAATCTGGATGGATTTATTCAAAGCCTCCACCTAAAGTTAAAAGATTCCCAGTTATACAATTCTAAAACGCAGTTCTTTTTCTATAACCTCTATCCTCTAATTCCCTTTACTTACTTGAATGTATCTTCTGAATAAAAACACATATTTGCATTGATGTCATAAATAGTATTAAAAAGAATCGAGTTTCTGATAGAGGGGCAGATGAAATGTGTGTCTAACTAGTTATAATTTAATGACTTTTGATCCAATCAATATGAAATGGTACATTTTGTTTACCATATGAGGTAGTTTAAGTTTAAACTATAACTTAAAAAAAAAATCTTTAAAAAAAATGTTGACTTAGATTTCTTGACATTTGATGTTCATGTTCACAAGATGAAGCTAAAATAATGTGTACACCACTGATGTTTCTTATTTGATCATCTTTCAGAATTACTCGGAACAGTTTGGAACATCATAATTTGGGTTTGGGTTAATATTCTTATGCTCCTGATACATTCTGTGCATTAGTGTCAATCTTTAGTTCTTCATTATATTAAAAGAGCAGCAGAGATAATATATAATTATTCGCTAAAACGAGACACATAAAATTAAACATGACATTTGACCACAGCATACTGACGTTTTTTAGAAGAATTCCCTGCATTTACCTCAAACATAAATATATTTATGCATAAGTCATTTGTGACAAAGTAATTTCTCAGTGCAGTGTAACTTAAAATCAGTGTACAGTATCTTTAATCCTCTTAACAAAACATCACAAATCGTTTTAAAGCCTTTTTTATTTATATATAGCTGATCATTGACCATGTCATATTCTAAACTACTGCAGATATAAGCTGGCATTTCTGCTCAAAATGATTGTGCAAACTAATAATAAAGTACATTTTGAAATCAAGACTTAGGTAATGGTTCAACAGTGGTTCTGAGGCCAAAGGTAAAATAATATTTAAAGGCCTGTCTGAAGGTCTGATCTCTGAGGCCATATATAAGTGGAGTCAAACACTTAGGGAAAATAATAAGGCCTACAAAAAGGACATACTGGACGTGTAGGGCCGCAGCAGAGTTCAACTCCGTCTTATTGCTGCTGTTGATTATATAAAACAGAGAGGCCATGAGACACAGACATAACTGAACCAGATGCAACAGCACTGTCTTCTGAGCCGTGTTACTGTTACTTTTACTCTCTTTAGAGGAGGATGTCTTCACAGTAATTACAATAGCAATGTATGTATAGACGATAATCATGCTCACTAATACAAAATACACAATGGTAAAAGTTTTGTTTACAGTTGCATAAATCTCTAGGCGCAAGACACTGTTTCTCATGCAAATCCTTGGCATGGTGAAGGATGCGTTCTCGAGGCTAAAAAACAGGAGAAGCTGGATGAACGACTCTAAAGAGACCATCGTCCACATCACAACAATGGACACCTGCGTCGTCCTGGTGGTGGTAAGCTCAGCATGCCTCAATGGAAAACAAATGGCAACATACCTCTCCAAAGACATCATAGCGAGGTTAAGGGGTGAAATCTTAGTAGTGATAGTTGTAAGCAGAGTTGCAGCCAAACAAGCATAGCTGATCATTTTGACCAGGGTCACAGCAAAGAGGTACATTATCATGGACAACACGAGCTGCAGAGACTCAGTGAAGAGCAAATGACCAAACAGGATGTAACGAGAGGACTCCAGGAGGACAGGCCTGCTCAGTAAGGCGAACAACATGATGCCGTTTATGTACAGGAAGAGAAAACATGGCAGCGTCATCATCGCAACTTTGAATGCAGTTTGAAACATCATCACACGAGGGCCATCTGTTGTGTTATTCATGACCACAGCTTATGCAGCATTTCTAAAGGCATAGGACACAACATTACAACAGCCCTGTATCTTATAATATCAATATTTTGAATATGCATGTGGGCTTGACACAAGTTAAAAATACAATAAGCACCATACATCAATGAAACATTATCCTAATATCTAAAAATATTCCAGAACTATGCAGAAACTATGATGTTAAACTCAGGATAAACAGATTTTTTGTACATCTGAGACACATTACTTACTGTACATGCTGCTGGTTTAATCTGACTTCATTTAGATCAAACTTCAAATGAAGTTTTGGCAGACAAACACCAGAAATGAATCAACCTCCAACCCATCACCCTTAATATATCATCATGTCCCACAGTAATCTGTGCCCTGACATCATCACCACAGCAACCAGTCAGCTCTGCACTAATTGTGGTTCCTTTGATTGAGAAGTTGTGCACTAGTAAACCTTTCTTCTTATTTACAGTAGCATGACAATATATTGTATATCTGCTTTATTATGCGTTATTTCACATTCAACTCGTGGGCACAGTTTGCCAAAATAAAAACGTTCATTTCTAAAAGGCCACCTGCAGAGCTTATGTATAAATTAGAATGGAAATTCAAAACATTGAAATGCATACCACTGGTCCTTCAGTCTTAATGTAACGGTACGTTCAGTGGCTGTACAACATTATTTGTTTTGTGTTTGAATTAAAATAAAATAAAAATTTGATCAAAAATAAATAAATTGCATGAATTGCATTTATACTGCAGTATTTCAACCACAGAATATTACAGCCTATAAAATGTGCATAGGCTTATTTTAACAGTGGACAGAAATAAACACAAAATGAACCAAACTAAATTATTGCATCTATATAGAGTATAGTTAAGGGTTTGAACACACCGTCTCATTCGTGTTTTCTTTATTTTCATTACTTTCTACATTGTAGATTAACAATGAAAACATCAAAACTATGAAATAACACATATTGAATTATCTGATAAACAAAAGTCTAAACAAAACAAAATATGTTTTAGATTTTAGATCTTCCAAGTGACTCTAAATTGCTCATAGATGTGAATGTGAGTGTGAATGGTTGTCTGTCTCCAGCTGAACCTGTCCAGCTCCTGCAACCCTGACTATAGATTCATATGCTCGCCAACTGAACCACATCATCTGCAAAAAACAGAGCTGCAATCCTGAGGTTCCCAAACCAGACACCCTCCTCACCCTGGCTACGCCTTGAGATCCGGTCCATGAATATCATGAACAGAGTCAGGGTCAAGGGGAATGTTTTTGACTTTGTGTGGAGAATAGGGACACAACTCTCACCTTGGTCTTACAAGGACCAGATGGCTCGTACCGGCACCCCATACTCCCTTAGTGCCCCCCACAGGAGCACTTGGGTGACACGGTCGTGGCCATAGGTGAGGAGGATTGGAGCCAGTGCTATGCGTAGAGGTGAACCCATCTATAGCTAGCTGGTATCGCTCCACCTCCACGTCCCGAGGACCAGTCTGCAATGCTGGGAAAAAGCAAGTCCAGGTCCCTGCCCCTCACTTGACCCCTATGCCTCTCCATGTGGGTGGTAGGCCCATAGAACTACATAAAATCAAACATGACATTTAACCACAGCATACTGGTGTTTTTAGCAGAATTCCCTACACAGATAATGAATACATGATTTTGGTCGATGGTTTGGTTGATGCAGAAGCAAGCAGAAATAAAAAATGTCATATTTATGAGCAAAAAAAAAAAGAACTCTTGTTTTCTCTTTTTATTTCTGAAGTACTGGTGTGGCTGGGAGGATAAGAAGCAGCAAACAGTGAAGCGTGCATGTTGAAACTGGGATGACTGGGATTGCTGCCTGACAGCTGAGCAAAAGAAAATGTGATTGAAACGTTAATAAAACTCAAACAATGACAGATTTTTGATTTCTTGTTTTATTTTGAAATCACTTCTAAAAGTCATTTTGTACATCAATAATTAAATGTAAATGTAATTTATCAGTATCGTATTTTGGTGTGTAATATAGAAACATAAGACTCTGTGTCTTGAAACGGTCACTCCTTTAATAAATAATACACCTCATCGGATTCAAAGTTTTTGTTTGATTACTACTGTACATGTTTTTTTTTTGTTTTTTGTGATTTACTTAAAACATGAATATATTTATACACTATTATAAGAATTATACATAAAAATTCAGATATTTAACACAACAATTTGCCATTGTCATTTCTTTTTTTTCTTTTTTTTTTGGCCTTTTATGCGTTTAATGATAGGACAGCTGAAGATAGATAGGAAGCAGGGGGCGGAGAGAGGGGGATTGACACACAGTAAATGGCCGTCCGATGCAGGATCCAAACCGGGGCCAGCTGCAGCGAGGACTGTATCCTCCACACACGGGGCGGCCGCTTAACCCACTACACTACCGACCGCCCCGCCATTGTGATTTCTTACAGTAAATTAAAAAATCTGTTCTATCAACACAAATCTCACCAAAAAAATATTATTAATATTAATATATATATAAAAGGGTGAAACTCACAGTTTTATGGGCCAGATATGTGCACATACAAGGAATTTGGCTCCATTTTCAATTCACTCACAGATATACGCATGAATACATTAAACTACTATGTACAAATAAATATATATATACATATGTGAAAGTGACTCACTGTATGCAAAATCAGCAACTGCTTTTAATTTTGTGTCCCGACAAAAACCCTCAAATCCTCCACCGTCTTTATTTTTAAAGTTCCTAAAGTGTCAAATCTCAATTTTATGGACTGTGCAAACACTCTGGGAATATTGAATAACATCTTATCTTTCCAACTTGATTTTACTGACATTATTATGTCATTATTATTGTGTAATTCTTTTGTATGTATGTATGTACAGTATGTATGAGATATGTAGTGTAAAAGTGTCTTGAGTGGTCAGAAGACTAGAAAGTTGTTATATGAGTACAGTCTGTTTACCAATAATTAGTACAATTAATAGTATACTTTAACGGTGTTATGTTGCCCTGTATGCCCTTTGGTTTAGTGGAAAATCTCAAAATGATGCAACCAAATAATATCTGTTCAGGATGGAACAATGTTGTTTACAGTCTAACATCTCATAATGATCTCAGTGACCGCAATTCTTCGGAGGACAGTCATTAATAATTCAAATATTTATATTGCACAACACTGCAAAAATATTTGTCTGTGTTCTGGGGCATTGAGGGACAATTAAGAGCAGCACTTCATTCCTTGGAGTAAACAAGGCACATGAAGAAAAACATGCCACCTCCGTCATTAAGTTTAGAAAACTACAAACTTGTTTTCCACTTCTGTTTCTACTGATCTTTTTGTTAACCAGCTGCAGGATGACGTATCTTTGTTTACCAAGATATGAGCACATGAAGTTATTAAATGTTTAATATAACTACATTGCTTTGCTTAATTTTATAGAGACAATTTTCTTTATTATTTTTTTTAATTTTACTTTTATTATTATTATTTATTTTGAGCTTCAGATATAATATAAATGATTATGGATTATATCAAACTTTGATTTGTTCTTTGTGACACACTCAGGGCCTTTTCAAATACATATTTTATTGGCACATAAATTCTATTTGTACAAAAGCAAAACTAAATGTATAATTGCTGTGCCTTCAGAACAGTAGTAAGTGAATGTGTGTTGTCTTCACCTTTTGCATTAGAAACACTGGTTCTCAAACCAAGGTACGTGTACCACTAGTGGTGTGTGAGCTCCCTGACTTGGAGGAATACTTCTTTTTAAATGAACTAAATTAATTTAACGTATTGTACCATCAATATTTTGTTTCAGTATCAGCGAGCTACCATGTGACGACAGGATAGTGGTATTAGGAAGGCAATATAGATCAGGAGTACACCTTTTCCACGAAATTAGCTCTGGTTCTCAAACTAGTCCTGTTCAGGATTCAGTCAAGAATAAATCAACTTATTAGGAATAACCCTGCCACCTGTCTGTAGCTGAAGAGGGCCAGCTTACACTACTGTATTTTAACATTTGTCACTGTACTTGGAGAGCCTGATGTTTTAAGAGGTGGTATAAAAAGTTTGACAAACACTTTCAATACAATTCAACATTCAACTGACTCCCTATTTCTTGCCCCCACGAAGGTAGCAAGAAACTTAGGAGTCATGATTGATGACCATCTCTGATCAAGTTGCCTTGGTTGCCGGTTGAAAAATCAGGACTTGCCTGACTCAACATGCTACCCGACTCCTGATACAGGCTGTGGTCATCTTGTGACTCCCTCCTGCTGGGCCTCCCAGCCTGCACAGTGAAGCCCTTTCAGACGACACGCCTGATCTTCAGTCAACCCTAAAGGCTGCTCATTGGCCTCCACTGGCTACCTTTAGCAGCCCACATTAAATTCAAATCACTAAGGCTTTAATGTCCTTATACAGGCATATGTTACCTCCCAGCTGTTGGACTTCTCCAGTGGACACCTGGCGCCTGCCACCTGCACGCTTAGGACAACCCAGACTTTTCTCGTCTGTTGTTCCACGTTGGTGGAAGGCGCTACCAGTTTCTACCAGATCAGGGGCGTCCCTGTGTACCTTCAAAAATCTCCTAAAGACCTCCAGCTCTTCAGAGAGGACCTCCTCTCCAACACCACCAACAACTGGACATGTTAAACCTTTACCCCCTTCTACAACTGTCACTTGATTCTATGCGAGTAGTACTGCGGCACTAACATGTCCTTGTCACACTACTTTGAATATTTCTTTTTGTAGGTCGCTTTGGATAAAAGCATCAGCTAAATGAGTAAATGTACATTTCTGTGATAGAGTTACAATGTGTGCTATAATATCAGGAAGCTGCAAATGAGAATGATCTAAAGTAGATGTAAGGGAACTATTTGTGTCTCCTTTCAACAAGCCTTTATACATTTATCTTGCTACATCAAATAAACTACCAGGTTTAAAATGATCATGACGTCCTTTTAATTCACATACCAAATATACAAGCGTGGGTGACATTTGTGTTTTTTTACAGCATCTGTCTTTTAATCATCGTTTGAATTCAACCGTGACAAACACAACATATAAACAATGATGCAATCACTCAAAAATAAAACATGAAACAAGGAGAGCATTATTACATTTCAGAGATTTAAAAAATATATATTGTAAAAGGAAAAGTACAATCAAATCCCAGTGTTTTCAAATAAAAATAAGGCAAAGCTGAAAAACAATTATCTACATAACAAAATCCAAATAATAATAATAATAATAATAATAATAATAATAATAATAATAATAATAATAATAATAATGTTTCTTATATTTCCTTTAATTTGCTGTTAAATTGTACGAGGATGTGGATGAATCTTGAAACATTTCTTCTATGGCTGCTGGCTATATATAGACTGAAAACTAGCTGTGGAAAAGATTGTTACACAATTATTAGTTAGTTAGTGCCCTAGTTTTATAATGTAAACATTGTACTCTCCTGTGATTCTGCACAAAGACAGTATAAAATTATTATTACGCTAATTATAATCAATTACTACTCGAAAATCTGATAAATGTTAGTAGGAAGTTCACTTACCACAGATATCCTTCCTTAAACTCAGTGAATTTGTGCCGGACCATAAATGTCGCTAAAGCATCTGCTACCTGATGAGACAGGACAACAGATGACAGAATTAAGAACAAAAACAAACAACTGAATCTGGATCAAACCAGACATGAAAGGCGACAAAAAGCATCTCACACAATCACTGCATCCCGATTACATAAGGCACACAGGGTAAACAGCTCTTACTTTTTCAGGTGCGTCCTCATGGACAGCATGACCGCACTGTGGGAGGACCTGCATCTGAAACTTTCCTGTGGACAAACAAGAGAGATTATGGATCTTTTTCCAGGTTTGTGCACTCCACCGTGAACTCGGCATAAAGTGTCGATCTGTGCTCCTCACCTTGCATCTGTCCGATAGTAAGGTCTTTGTCAAGCCTGTCCACACCTATACAATGGAGTAAGTCAGGGGTGAAATTGTGCAGTCAATGACAAAACAGCTTGGGATAAAACTTGAATCGTACGTATTCATCCAAACTAGTGGAACATGACCTGAAATTCAATCAAAACCTGCCGGTCCAGATTCTTTTCATGTATTCGGTGTACCAAATAACAATTGTGACAAACTGTGAGAGATCTAACCTGCAAGCAGAAGCAGTTTTGGTGCAGGGCAGGTGAGAAAGAGCGCAGACAGGCCTCTGAACCAGCCCTCCCAGTATTTTTCTGTCTTTGACAGCTCCACTCTCCAGGTAAAGACGCTTTCCTTCTTTATCTGTATGGAAGACATGTTGGTTGTTTTCACCGTTCACAAACACGTAAATGTTAGAACAGAGAAGTGTAAGAGAGACAAAACCTCTTGATCATCTTCCTTCATCCTTTTCTTGTTTGATTCTTCTTCCGCTTCTTCCTCCTCCTCTTCTTCTATTATACCTTCACCAATGCTACGAGACACTCCTGGACTACTGGTGGACTCCTCACATCTGTGCGGACAGAGCAAATGAACATACAGCAAAGAAAGGGCGCATTCAGACAGAAAATGCAGGGTTTGAGTGGGGATAGTGTGTTTTCGCTGAAGTGGTGTGGGCGGCAGGTGTGTCTGCCAAAAAAATGCAGCGACCTGTGGCGGAGAAGTTGAGTTGGATCCAATTTTTTGACATCAAGCTGTGGCGGCCAATCACACATTCAGATCGGACAAACCCTCCACAGTCAGCCTGAAATGTCTCTGAAACTGAGACTATCCAGGTGGATTCATGGACTAAACTCTGATACTCTGCCTGTTGTATTCTGGCTTTGTTTATTTCATGAACCCAGCTTCTAAATCTGACTCACAATTTACACTGCAAAATTGTGACACAAAGAATTTTCCTTTGGTTTGTGTCCGATGGTTTGAGAGAGTGAGAGACAGCAGTGGTCGAAAGACACAGACAGTGAATGAGAGTGAAGGAGGGTTTAAAAAGAAAAATTACACCAGATGAGATGAGAAACAGAGCAGACGTACTTTTTCACCTGGCCTCCCATTGACACTCGTGCTGACTCCATGTTTCGGATTTGGCCACTCTTGACACTAGAAGCAAAAAAAGAAAAGTTTCACTTCAAGTACCAAAATTATACCAATTAGATAAAAACAAACACTCAAAATGGAGACCATTAAAACTGAACAATCAGAATACATAATTTCAAAGCTGAACATGCTAAATCTTTCCAGCAAGCCTCCTGTTGCTCCCGTTTACCTCCACTCAATGGCATTCTCCAGAGATTTAAATGTCTTTGGCCGACTTCTGAGGAAATTCTGCATACTGTTCAAAGCATCCATCGCTGTACCTGAATGCAAGTAAGGAAATGATGTCATTAATAACCCAGTAATACTACAGTGAGCTCATCTTTAAATTATATTATTATGCATCATATAAACTCCCATTTAATTTAAAGTTGGTAGAACCAACCAAGCATCATAAACTGCTGTGTATCTCTCTATGATGCTCCTGTTGGACGAAGCTCTTACCTTCTACAACGTCAATGACACAGAGGCCCAGCAGAGATGGTATATGATTAGCAGCAGCTGTGTGAACTGCGATGGCTCCACCCATGCTGTGTCCAATAATCATGATTGGAGGCGGGTTGTCGCCATAAAGCGCCTCCACCACTTTACCAATATCCCTATTAAGGAAGAAAAAGTGAGGATGAGCTGTCAGTGTTTAACACGTGCGAGTGTGTACGTGCTCACACGGCAACTTACTTGGCCATCGTGTCTGCAGAGAGATCGTCAGGATTTTTCACTTTGGTGTCGCCTGCAGGTGATGAGACAGAAACAGATTTCACCGTTAGCAAAGAATGACCTAGTGATACTTTGGTGCGATTATAATTTTATAATTTAAACAGTAAAATTTGTTAAATCATTTCATATTTTTTACAGCAAAACAACGGGCCAAAATGACCCCTGCTTTATTTAAATTGACCCATATTTTACGTGAGATCTGATTACTCAAATTAAAAATAAAATATGTCTAAATTAGTACATATGAATACTAATTCTATGTCTTGTGATTGTCTATGCTTACCATGAGCTCGGAGGTCCATAGCCACCACCCTGCAGTTGATCCGGCTGCATATGACGGCCTGCAGAATACACATACCGAGAAACCATTAAAATGAAATACTGGACAGAAAACATGTTTGAATAAACAACCAGCTCTATAAATATCCCACATTAGGTTGGCGTGCAACAGTTTATCCGTTTTTCTGTAATAGTTATTTGGCTCACAGTGAACACGGCCCAGGAGAGTGCAGAGTGGCCTCCTCCATGGAGCAGCAGCAGCACAGGACCATGAGCACCGCTGCAGTAAATTCTGAAAACGTTCAAGGGAATCAAGGAAATTTTTACCAAGATCTGCGTGAGAGTTACAAAATAAGTAGATGCTTCAAATGTTCAATACCACACTGAATTCAGACACCAGAGCCAGAGCACACTGGGACGACAAAGTAGACATGACCTAGTTAGATGTGAATGTTCTGGATGACTGCCACACCAAAGTTTCAATAATTCATGCTGACATTTTTCCTGGCAAACAGAAGCAGCTGTCAAGGATATATCTTTGCCATTTTCATTTTCCACCTCAACGTCTTCCATGGTTTCAAAGTACTGACTCCAGGGGAGGGGCGAGAAATCTCTCTTCCGTCCAGGTCTGTATACAAAAATAAAGACAAAAACAAGCAAAGCGTAAAACAAACTGTAGTGCAGCAGGATTATTATAAACACATCATGTAAGACAGAAGTCTTTGGATTGAGTTTCTGTGAGGAGGACAAACTGGCTCGCAGTATGACAAGCCCAAACCACACACCACAACTTCACAGTTCACCATTACGTCTTCACCTCAGACGCTGAGGATTTCTAACACTCCTGACCAGAAACCAGAGACTTACTGGAGGTAATATTTTAGGGATTACATGTTGATGTAAATTCCTTATTCACACACACACACACACACACACACACACACACACACACACACACACACACACACACACACACACCGTCCTTTGCAGTGTGCAGGACTTAAGATAGTCCAGCTCTGTCCTGGACTGCCCCCTAGACTCCATAGAGGAAGTCAGGGAGAGGAGGATGTTACCAAAGCAGACATCCATTCATCATGAACAACTCCTCTCACCTCCTGCATGAGTCTACGGAGGCCTTAAACAGCTCCTTCAGCTACAGACTGTACCACAGCTCCTTCATTCCAACATCTGACTCTTGAACACCAGCATGACTTCATGTAGCACTGTTAGATTCTTCCTATGTTAATTATATTTACTATTATATATATATATTAGCACTGTCGCCTCACAGCAAGACATTTCCTTCCTGTGTGGTTCTCTCACAGTCGCTTAATAGGTTAATCGGTAACTCTAAATCAGGTGTGAATGGTTGTTTGTTGTCTCTGCGTGCAGAGCTGTGATGAACTGGCGTCTTGTCAAGACGTACCCCGCCTCTCGCCCTGAGTCAGCTGGGATCGGTTACAGAAAGTGGATGGATGGATGGTTAGAGACATATGTGCACGAGACAAATGATGTAACGTGCATACCTGTAGAAAGGTGGTTATACAACTTGTTTTATTTTTTCAGTTTCAGGTAGATCTGTAGGATGTTTTATATACATTTCTTAACTTAGTCTGTCCTAGCTTGGATACTCTGCCACCAGATACACAGGACAGTCAGGGCATGTCATTATGTGGGTGGAAACAAACAGAAACAAGCTCTGACCTTCATCACACAGGCTGCAGAAAGTCTACAGCTCATAATAAAAACCTGTCTTTAAAAACTACATATTTATATTAAAATAGCATCTTCAGATGGTGCTGATGATGTGTCATGACTGCTCACCATCTCACCTTCACATATATATATGCTGATGATGAGTTTAACCTGAATAAAAACCTGTAATTCTGATTTATATATTTAAAAAACTACGACACTGTTTCATAAACTCTGATAGCAACAGCTAGCTCGGGTAGCTAACGCTGTGTCAGCTGTCCCGTCCTTTAAATAAACCGTAAATATACGAGTCCATGTGATGGTGGTGATGATAAGCTGTAAGGTTACACAGCAGGCTGTTGAGATGCGAGCTGACTCACCCCATTTTCATCTTGGAGCCAGACTGGAAGCCTCCAGCCATGGGCGGTCTGGAGGCTAACAGGTTCAGGTGGAGCTGTTTCTCCATGTCGTCCGTCTCTGTCTCTGTGTCAGGATCTCTGTGTCACCGCCTGCCCTCGCTTTCGCAGCATATGATTTTGTTTGTTTTTTTTCTACGACACTTGCTGCAACACTACACAGCCACACACCTGGAGAAACGTCAGCAGCTCCCTGCGTCTGTCTGACGAGCTAACGGCTAGCAGGCTAGCTCTCTTCTTCTTCTACGGCTGCTGTGATTATTTTGGGTCGGCCTCTTCTTCTTCTTTGGTTTTCTTTCACAGCAGGTTTCAGCTGGAATCTTCAAAGCATTACCGCCACCTACTGACTTTAATACTACTACTACTGCTACTGCTACTACTACTGCTACTACTACTACTACTACTACTACTACTACTACTATTACTACTATTACTACTACTGCTACTACTAGTACTACTGCTACTACTATTACTACTGCTACTGCTACTACTACTACTACTATTACTACTATTACTACTACTACTATTACTACTACTATTGCTACTACGAGTACTACTGCTACTACTACTACTACTACTATTACTACTACTATTGCTACTACTACTACTACTGCTACTACTACTATTACTACTACTACTACTACTACTACTATTGCTACTACTAGTACTACTGCTACTACTATTACTACTGCTACTACTACTAGTACTATTGCTACTACGACTACTACTACTATTGCTACTCCTACTACTATTGCTACTACTATGACTACTACGACACTACTACTACTACTGCTACTTCTACTATTACTACTACTACTACTACTACCACTACTGTTGGTACTACTACTACTACTACTACTACTGCTACTATTACTACTACTACTACTATTACTACTACTACTACTGCTACTACTAGCACTACTATTACTAGCACTACTACTACTACTAATACCCAGGGATTAATAAAGTATCTATCTATCTATCTATCTATCTATCTATCTATCTATCTATCTATCTATCCTACTACTAATAATAATAACTTTATTGATATAGAAAATAATTCACAAGGTGCTTTGACAGACAAGCAGACAAACAGAATACACCATGCAGGCATAAATAGGCCAAATAAAAGCAAGACAAAAATGTAAATTTAAAGGTCCAGTGTGTAGAATTTAGTGGCATCTAGTGGTGAAGTTTCAGATTGCAACCAACTGAAAACCTGTGACCTCCCTCTCTCGGTTCAAGCATGAAGGAGAAACTACAGCGGCCGTGAAACTGGTTGAAAAGGCAAAATGTGCAATGTAGAGCTAATATTTCGTTTGTGACTTCTATAATTCTCACTGTCAGAGAGGTGTTAATATAACTATTACGTTTACTATTTAGGTTGTAGTTTGTTAAAGTGGACTGCATTATATCAGGAGATGTTTCTAATATTATTGCCTTCCCATGTATGCAAATGGTAGGGGCCAAAATATTAGAAACACCTCTCTATATAAGTTTTTAAAAAAGGGAAAAACTTGCATAGTCATCATAATAATCTACATTGATATAAAGTAATGACAGCACAACAGCACATTTTAGGACAATGTCACATCTTCTAGTTCACAGTATTCTCTAACACAAGGCGGCAGCAGTGCCAAGTAAAAGAGATAATTTACTTAAAGGGCTGTTCCACCTATTTTACACATGAAGCTCAGTTTATTCATCATGGTTGATATCATTCAGCTTGTTATCTCCACATTCGGAGACTATTGCTGCAATCCATTTAACTCAAACTCAGAAAAAACAAAACAAACACAGAGTCATATCTTGGCCAATCATAAGTTCGATCAGATTTTGCAGTTTTATGGAGTTGCACTTTGTCAACATGTGCAGAAAACAGATATAGATACAGAGTAGAAGTTTAGAAGTTACCTCTTGAGAATAATAATAATAAAAATTAGGGTGAAAGAAAGATCTAAAGGTGTTACGTTAGGATGTGGTTGATGATCACTGGGAACTGCAGCTTTATGAACACTGAAGTCACAGCCTCAGTCCTGTAATCTGCGTACTGTACATTTGAAACACCTCAGTTACATAAACAGTCTGTTTGGACAGCAGACCTGCTAATTTGATTGTGAAGATGAATAGTTGGTCACATACAGTTTTACCTTAAACATTGGAATAAAGATGCCTTCATTGATTATTTGGAGATGATAGTCATCTTATTTAATTATCACAGGCAGGATGTAGACACAGAAAGATGGTCGAAACTTTAAGGTTATACCCTCTCAGCTGGGTGTCAATTAAACCAACAACAATCAAACTGCCTGTAGGCAGAAAAATATATACAATCAAACCAAATGTATTCAAATGAACACGTTCTCTTAAACCCATTCATGTATTTCAGAACATTTTCTATCCAAACATGAGAGTAGATGGACTTTCCAGCTGTGGCCAACAGAGTGCACAAACAACGTATTCTCATATGGAACATTATGTCCTGAACTTCATGGACCACACTCAGAGGTTATAACACGTGGACCAAGTGAGGGTGTGACGTTCCCTGGCTTCTGTCTAAACATATTTGTCTTATTTATTTTTTTCTATTTTAACATTATCCTTTCTTTGTCAATATTATTTCGTTCAGACAAATAATTTTCAGCATAATAATGATGTAGATCCATTGTTCCTCTACAGTATATTTTGGGGTATTCACTGATTTTAGTGTGTTTTATACTATCTGACTGTTTATCTCTTGATGTCGCCTCGTCCTCAGATTTCCTCAGCCAACTATAGTCCATCCATCGAAGATTGAAATGTTGCGTTGTTACATTTTCTGTTTCCTCTGATAAAAGTTGGACAAAAAACTTTGAACTTGAGTTTGAATAACTGGCAAACAGCTGAATCGTTCCTGGTATGTGGAGCCATTTGTAGCTCCAGTGAAATATCTCTTCATTTGTGCTGTGAAAATACTGCATGTCAAAATGAATTCAAAAGCTTTTGATGGTGTTGATTAAAGACACTAAAAGCTTCAATGTGATACAAACAGATCCGAACAACTGAATCTGGACAAATGACTTGACAGTGATGCTGGTTCAGAGTCCTCTTCTTCATCCTTCATTAAAATAAAGTTAAGACGAAAGTTCCCATGTAAATGGTTCTGTGAATTAACATATTATGGGCCACTGTGTGCCCCAGTAACCTTTACTTTACTAGATGACGCAGCGGCTGACTTTATTTATAGTGTAATGGAGATTAGCTGTTTCACAGCACTGTTTCATGGTTCGTGGTATTTAAAGTGCAGGAGAGCACAGCGTTGACGGGAGTCTGCCTGCTAAGTTTAATTTTGAGGGGAAGTAGGGGAGGTCACTACAGGCTGGTTGAAGCCGGACCAGCGACTTGTTTACTGATGTGACTCAAAGGTTATTCATGCAGTGTTCTCAAGAACCTGTTTTTAGCATTGGGTCAAGAAAGCAGGTGGTGAAAGCAGCTCCACTTGTCTGCTGGGTTTAAGTTTCAACCATTTCCCACATTTGCTTTGCAGATTAAGATAAAACAAAGAAAAGAAAATGAATTAAATTCGACCTTTAAAATGCAGATTTAATACTGTGTTCTCATTTAGCTAAATAGTAATAAAGCTTAGTATTTAAAATGATAAAAATGAATAAATTAAAAATATGATAAAGGGGAAATTCACTTGAATAAAAGTAAATATAAGAAGACAAAAGAGGCACAAAAAAACATTCTCATTCTCATGTTAATATCACAACCAGCAGCCCACATCCTCAGTCAACATAAAACATGCAACTTATGGTCACACTGATAGACAGAAAAACTGTAAATGATGGAAAATGTGTCAGAAGTTCAGCCCTATTTACCAAAACAACACATCTTTAACTTTATATTTGGAAACAGAACAACATGTAACAGCAGCTGAAACATTAGATACTGCATGTAGAGGAAACACTTTTGCAGAGTCAACCGCATGACTTGACGTAAGCCTGCTGGAGCCTTGCCCTGGAGCTGCTATGGAAAGTCACATGCATGTGCGTGCATGCCTCTGATGTGCAGAGGACTGTAACACTCTGTCTCCCCTCTTTTACCCTCTCAGTTTAGCATGCAGTCCTTTTCTTTAGGTGCTGCTAGTTTGCGTGGACAGATGCTTATAACTTGAATGATTGCATACAGATGCTTTGGTGCATCCACCCACCCTCGTTCATGGTATGGATTGGCTGAGAAGCATGGCGTTTCCCTTGCCTGGAACATTACTTAACTTTATTGCTTACAGGGAGGGATGAGGGAATTCCTAAAACTTCTGAGCTAGTTTTGCGTCATGTTAAGGGGCACTAACGCTGAAAAAAGGGATGTAGGGCAAATGTTATCCACCACGAGCCCTTGTCAGCCAGTGAAATGCCCCATGAAAACATTTAGGGAATCCAGACGGGCCTCTCTGTCTGATTGGCTGCATTTATTAACCAATAGGAAGAGGTATTCTCCTTGATGCCAGTGTAACATGAGCTGAGTTTATGTAAACTAGTGATTTAAAATAAACATGTTTATGATACTGCCAACAAGTAAAATCTATCTAAGAAATGATCTGTGATCAAGATTAAAATACTCTGTTTACAGAGCATTTGTCCATATCAGGTTACCATAATTCACCTGTTAGGAGCAGATCAACAAGTGCTCAAATATCATCTGTGTCTCACAGACTGTGGTAAACAAGGCTTACACATGACAGGTGTGTACAACTTGTGAGTGTGCCCTGCGGTCATGTGAAAAAGGTGCCTATAAATTCAGGAGCTTCTTCATCGGTGAACAGAAAGCACACAGCATGAGACGAGGACACGAAGGGAACTAACTGCCTAAAGGATTTACATGTTTTCCAAAGTGCTGGATTATAACTTCCCTGGAAAAGTATTTAGGTAACTTTTACATGCAGATTAAAAAACATAAACTCCTAATAGATCCTACGTTATCTTATAATTAAGTAATATATCAAAGAAATTAAAAATGTTATATTTAAATGACTTAATTTTCTGTATGTTTGTCTTTTGTACCTATAAGATGATAATAATATTGATAACAATGCGTCACTCAGTTATCAAGTGTTCATTAAATGCATAAAACTGGGAATATAAGACAAGAACATGATAAATGCTTGTTTTTTCAGTGAGTGGTGGTATGCTGGCTGACTCGTTTCGAACAGAGTTTATGGCCCAAGGCATTTCTACAACAGAACCGCTTCCAAAAACAAGTGTACTTCTTGAGAAAACTTGAAAACTTTCCTTACCCTCGCTTACGACAGGTATGCACAATGTTTTACACGGACTAACTAACCCTAACCCTAACTTTTGTAATATATATAATAGTACAATCAGGGTTTACCACAGTGATTGTAGGAGTGTAGATGTTATAATCAGCAAATGATCATGTCATCAACAAAAAATATAATAAACAATTATGTTCTGTGATGATCCGTGTGTGGTCCTGGAAAATATCATTAACACTTTTTCCATTCATGTCATCGACCCAGGCGCAGAAATGGTTGGCACGAAACCCAAAGACATGGTGCCCTCTGCGGCAGTTAAGTTCTTCGGAGCAGGCACGGCAGCCTGCATTGCTGACCTTGTTACCTTTCCACTGGACACAGCCAAAGTTAGACTACAGGTGAGGGGCACGATGTTTAAGAGGAGCTTACGTCAGATTATGACACATGTAAACTCTCTGAACCTGCTGCTAACCTTGAATGTCATCTTGTTGGACAGATTCAGGGAGAGTCTCATAAACTTGAAGGTGGCAATGCTCTTAAATATCGAGGAGTGTTTGGCACCATTACCACCATGGTGCGCACAGAGGGGCCCAGGAGTCTTTACAATGGACTGGTGGCAGGACTCCAGAGGCAGATGAGCTTCGCCTCAGTCCGAATCGGTCTTTACGACTCCATGAAGCAATTCTACACTCGGGGAACTGAGAGTGAGTTTCACGACCTGTGTGTCACTGTGTTAAAGGTGGTTTCTCTCTCTCTGCTTCACTTTGACTAACACATTCATGTTTGCACAGATGCTGGGATTGTCACTCGGCTCATGGCGGGCTGCACCACAGGAGCCATGGCGGTGGCTTTTGCACAGCCAACAGATGTGGTGAAGGTGCGCTTCCAAGCCCAGGTACGACTGGCTGATGGTGGAAGGAGGTATAACAGCACCCTGGACGCCTATAAGACGATTGCCCGAGATGAGGGAGTGCGAGGACTTTGGAGAGGTGCCATTTTTACTTCAGTTTTTTTTTTTTTTTATTGAAAATATTACTTAAAAAACCACCAAGAACCATAAAGTAACCACCCTCTCATATCTTCTAGGTTGTATGCCCAACATCACCCGTAATGCCATCGTGAACTGTGCAGAGCTGGTGACCTACGACATGATCAAAGAACTCATCCTGAAGTATGACCTAATGACAGGTGAGGTGGTAAAGCAGTTATTAGTCCACATGAAAACACAAAGATCAAATAAAGTGGACATAAAAGATGTGACTTAGCTTCTGCTCCCCTACAGACAACCTGCCGTGCCACTTCACCGCCGCCTTCGGTGCAGGCTTCTGCACAACAGTAGTGGCTTCTCCTGTGGATGTAGTCAAAACACGGTTCATGAATTCAGGCTCTGGACAGTACAGCAGCGCTATCAACTGTGCTCTCACCATGGTGAGACAAGAAGGACCCACAGCTTTTTATAAAGGGTAAACACACACTGACGTAACAATGAACCAAACAGCACTAAAATAACTTGTTTTGGACAAATCTTTAATTTTCGTTCCATCTGTTTCAGGTTCATGCCTTCTTTCCTGCGACTGGGGTCCTGGAACATTGTGATGTTTGTGACATATGAACAGATCAAAAGAGGCATGACCAGGGCACAACAGTACTGGGAATCGCCGTTTTGACCTCATCGTTTGTGAGACTGGACAGCACAGATACTGCGGTTCTGTGCTATCACGTTCACCATGATTCAGTGGTAATCGGGGCTGCATGAAGCAGGTTTCGGCAGGAAGCTGCAGCCGTTTGACTTCTTGAATAAAGACGGACTCAGGGGGGCATTGATGCAATACCAGAAGTGATTTAAGGATTCAAGTATAAAAAGACATTTTATGATATTTATTTAGATTATTTATAAAATGCTCATTCAGGTGTAAAAAGACATGTGAATTCCAGATTTTCTCCTATTCACATATATACTGAAACCTTGATCAGCTGGCTGTTTCATGTTTACAAGAATGAACTGTGAGGTAATATGAATAATTTTATGACATAAATGTATTTCTTATTCAGTGTTTGTTTTCCAGGAGAGCAACAGACAGATTGAGTCTGGCAACACAGACCTGAACAGTGACCATTACTATGTTTCTGTATCACGTATTGTTTACAATGTTTACGCTTGTTTATGCATGTTTATACTGTAGGTTATTCTATGTACTGCTTATTGTAATAGCATGATCTATTGCTGGTCGATAAGTCATAAATATGTTACGCACAATGTTAAATGATGCCAAAATAAATACATTAAGTATCTTTTTTTTTAATTATTATTCAATTTCTGTTAGTTGTGTTGACTGTTTAACACTGGCTTACAGTTCAAATAGTGTGATTAAACAGAGAAAAGACAATAGAGTGACTGATGTGGAGCAATAAATGAAGAAAATGTAATCAAATAGAAAGTGGAGCATCTTGGGATTTAAGTATTCAGTATTTAAACTAAATTGTGGCATAAATCAGTCGTGTAACATATCAAAGTGTTTGTGCAAATGTTACAATTAAGCGGGATTCACACATGCACACATACTGTATATATATATTCACACTGATCAGCCATAATATTATGAGCACTGACAGGTGAAGTGAATAACACTGAGTATCTCGTTATCATGGTTGCCGTCAGTCAACTATTGTAGTTCAAATTGCTGAAAAAGTTCATGCTGGTTCTCATAGAAAGGTGTCAAAACACAGTGCATCACACTCCGTAGACCAGTCAGGGTGCCCATGTGGACCCCTGTTCACTGCCAAAAGCACCAACGATGGCCACAAAGGAAGGCAGTGTGATGCTTTGGGCAATGCTCTGCTGGAAAACCTTGGCTCCTGCCATTCATGTTGATGTGACTTTGACACACACCCTTTCATGGAAATGGTATTACCTGATGGCATGGGTTACGGAACAACAAGTTCAAGGTGTTGACTTGGCCTCCAAATTTACCAGATCTCAATCTAATCAAGCATCTGTAGATGTTCTGGACAAACAAGTCCAATCCATGGAGGCCCCAACTCACAACTTACAGGATTTAAAGGATCTGCTGCTAACGTCTTGGTGCCAGATACCACAGCACACCTTCAGAGGTCTAGTGGCATCCATGCCTCAATGGGTCAGGGCTGCAAAACGGGAACGACACAATATTAGGCAGATGGTCATAATGTTATGCCCGAGTGGTGTATATACACTATATATGTATATATTAAGGAAAACCCACTGAGTGTCTGTGATATCAATGCTCAAATGTTACATATCTTGTTTTCATATTTGATAAAAAATACATTTTCTGACCTGATTTGGAAGCAAATCAATAGTAGCCATAAAAACATAGCAAATCTAACTTGATTTTCATAATAACACAAACATGTTGGCTTCCTCACATAAAGCGTAGGTTTGTTGGAGTTAGGACTTATGTACTGTCCTGATGTATGTCCTCCTATCACGATGTCTCCTTCTTGAATTATCAGTCCAAAAGGAAAACTCAGTGGCTACTTCAGATTGGAGAAGAGTTTCTTGCTGACAAGCAAGCAAAGTTGTTCTCTTGTACTGGAACTCTGAATGAATGAAAGTTTTCACCGTTCAGTCTGTTCGTCATGCTTCACACATGCCACATGTAGTGGCCATATTTGCAGCTACATGTGCAGGACAACATGTACCTAAACATGCACTCACAACACTGCAATTTGCATTCCATATATTTCATATCACGGCTTATCTTCAACGAGAACACGTTGTCCAGTGTTACACACAAACTGCCTCGGAAATCGTTTGTCTCCCAACCCCCAACCTCTCAGGTCTCAACAACAGTGCTATCACAGACATGGCGCTCATTGTACCACATGACCTTGGACACCCCCCACAACCCATTTTTCACCCTACTGCGATCCCGTCGCAGATACAGCACACTTTGATTTAGCACCATGGTGGTGCTAAATTCAAAGACAGTAGCACAGTTTATTCGGTAAAGGTATATTTGTGTGTTTAAATGTATTTAGTGTGTGTTCTGGAGGCACATGCTTTAGAAATACTGTGCTGTACACAATGCTGCACTGAGCTCTAGCAAGAAAATCTATTTCCAGACGTACAATAAATTACTGTTTGTCAATTTACTTATCAAAAATATGTTTTTTATTTCAAACAACACAAAAAGAATTAAGAGTATCTTTCACCGTAGTGCCGCGTTAATCATCACAGGAACACGTCTCAACGAAGAGCTGTGTTGAGATCTTAAAGAGTCTGAACATACGGATCTAATTTGGAGGGCGATGTGTACTAAGTGTTCTTGTGTTTTCACCATGACTCAGCATTTCCTCCTCAAGTCTGTACTCTCTGTGCTACAATGCCACAGTGTGTACAGACCTGTAAACAGATAACTGACTTAACAAAACTAGTTTTAGTCGATGCTGCATCTTATTTTCACCAAATAATCAAATCTGAATATGCTGAGCCAATCTATCAAAACTGTGTTGCTGTTGTTTTTAAATGGTTGTTGTTGTAGAAGAGAAGAAGCTTGACTATGAATGAGAGAAAACATGAACACAAAAAAACAATAAGATCAGACAAAAACACGACCGGAGGTTGTTTGTCACACAGACAGGTTTATAGTGACCATCTGACCTGCAGGGAGCTCATATAGATGGAGTGGTTGGGGGGGTGGGGGCACCACCAGCACACATGCTATGATGTAACAACGTCATGGCAGTATTTAAAGAGGCGGCTCTCTTCCCCACACTACTGCATCCTGTCCGTTAACTGATTCATTGGGACACTGAGGCGTGGAGAGGCATTTCACCGGGCATTTTTACCTTCCATCAATCAAGTCACGGTACAACCAAATATTTTATCTTGGCACATTTATTTTATTTTATTGTTCTACTGCTGTTGTTTTTTAACCTTATTTATGTCTGTTTCAGGAGTATGATTTTAAGGCTCGTCGTTTCTAGAAAATCTTCTATGGAAAAACAAGAAAAGCAATTTATAGCTGGGACAAAATTCAGCCAGAGGGACGCCTTTAGAGAATCCTGATCTCTAATGTTTCTGTCCTAAACTGCCTCGATAAAGGTAAGAAATACCAACCAGAACTCGTGTAAAAAGAGAGAAATTATTTGTTTGTGCTGTTGGTTTTATGAGCCTTTCAGCATCTGCACAGGATGTACTGACCAGCTGTCTTTCATTTAACTTTTTCCATAATGGATGTGTTAAATAAGCCACTCAACAGCTGCAGGTGATTATACATAAAATACATTAAGTTTTTAAATGCGTTTTGTGTTCTCTCTCTTTTCTTTTTTTAGATTTCGGAGGAGCTTTTTGTCCCGTCCTAAATGAGCCACTGTTCAAATCCTTATTGATCCACATTGATCAAAATAATTTTGGAAAAATGGTTGGATTTGGACCTGCAGATGTGCCTCCATCGGCAGCGGTGAAGTTTGTAGGAGCAGGAACTGCAGCCTGCATCGCTGACCTGCTCACCTTTCCCCTGGACACAGCCAAAGTGCGGCTGCAGGTAAACAAGCATTTGGCGAATATGAAACACAAATCAAACTTTTAGGCATTACTTAGTGTACCATAAACCTGAAGATGCTACAGTGAAGTCCCCTGTCCTCTCTAATCCTGACCTATCATGAACTTTTATATCCTGCACAGATCCAAGGAGAGGCCAGAGCTTCAGCAGCTCCGGGGAAACCGTCTGCGGTGAAGTATCGAGGAGTGTTTGGCACCATCACCACCATGGTGCGCACAGAGGGACCCAGGAGTCTTTACAGCGGACTGGTGGCAGGACTCCAGAGGCAGATGAGCTTTGCGTCTGTCCGCATTGGCCTCTACGACTCTGTGAAACAGTTCTACACAAAAGGCTCTGACCGTGAGTACAAATGAATCAATGTCTGATTGTTTAACTGGGAGTCTTGCGCCCATCGAGCCTCACATCTCCCTCCTCTCTCTCTTCTCAGATGTTGGCATCAGCAGTCGGCTGCTTGCAGGATGTACCACTGGTGCCATGGCGGTTGCGTTTGCTCAGCCTACAGATGTGGTGAAAGTCCGTTTTCAGGCACAGGCCAGGTCTCTTGGGCATGCAAGACGCTACTGTGGCACCATTGATGCTTACAAGACCATTGCTAAGGAAGAAGGCATTCGTGGGCTGTGGAAAGGTAGTTTGAGATTTTTTAGGCATTGAAGCATGCCGTTAAATTTCTTCTAAATCTTTTAATGTACTTTTATATGACTCTGCCGTGCAGGTACAGCTCCTAACATTGCACGAAACGCAATTGTTAACTGCACCGAGCTGGTTACCTATGATTTCATCAAGGATACACTCCTTAAGTCCACTCCCCTGACAGGTAAAACAAAAGCACAACCTGATGCAGAGGCATGATACTGTACATGTTTTTCTCTTTGGAGCAGTAACTTTCAGCCTCTCTTCCACAGATAATCTACCCTGCCACTTCCTATCAGCCTTTGGTGCAGGGCTTTGCACAACAGTGATCGCCTCCCCGGTCGATGTAGTCAAGACAAGATATATGAACGCTGCTCTCGGCCAGTACAGCAGTGTCCTCAATTGTGCTGCTGCCATGATGACCAAAGAGGGACCACTTGCCTTTTATAAGGGGTAAGCACCGACCGCATGAGCAATACCGACAGATTAATGAGGATATAAATCCGACATTTATAGAGCAGAGGGAGAAGACCAATGGCTGTAAACTAAATGTACAAAACAGCTATTAATATTGGACGGATTGAAATCAATCATGTTTTTCTGTTTCCTCTTGAGGTTCATGCCATCTTTCTTGCGCCTGGGCTCCTGGAACGTGGTGATGTTTGTGACCTACGAGCAGCTGAAACGGGCCATGATGGCAGCGCATCACAACCGCGCGGCAATACTATAAACGCTGTTAGGAGGCTGATGTGTAGCACAACGGTGTTGTTTACAAATTTCTTTACTTTCTGTTGCATATCTATGCAAATTGTATTGATACCCCCTCTTTCTAATGACAGAAATGTAATCATTAGACATAGGTTAGCAACGTGTAATCAACATTTAAAAGTGAGGGCTTGTTTGATCAGACTCTTCCTCTCAGCCGAGAGCTTCTCTGGAAACTGGATGTCAAATGTAATGATGAGGTTTCCTCTCTGGGAAGGATCCTGGGACAGCGGCATTCCCTCTCCAGTCACCACTTTTTGGTACGCAGGGCTGTTCAGAGAGGGGAAAATAGTTTTTGATGAGTATAAAACTCAAAACACTTAACACTAGAAATGTTCCTTTTTTAAATGTATCGTTTATATAAAGAGATTGAATTTCTTATGTCTCTCTTCCTGCTCTGACCTTAATGTTTAACTCAGCTTCTAGAGAATCTGAGATTAATGTGAAATTAATACAACATACATGATTTAGTAATCCACTTTGGCCTCATTATAGGAGAGCACTTACTGCACAATGTCATTGATGGGAATTCTGAGTAGCCTGCCATCTAGTGTCTCCACCTCCACAGAGAAGCCAGTCAACGCCTGTGAGAAAGAGTGTTTAGTCTACTTAGACCGGGTCTTTAGGTATGACTAATCATTAAATCTATTATTCTGGCTCTCATTAACATGACTCACCATCTCCAGAGAGATCTGGACTTTGTAGATGAGGTCACTGAGTTGTCGAACAAACAGAGGATGACTCTTGTGGCGCACGATGAACACAATATCTGCAGGGATGCGGTTTGGTCCCTGAAGGTAAAATACAGCAAAATGATTAGATGGGATCTTTTCCTAAAACACTGCTTTGTAATGAGTTGTTATTATAAATCTTTCTGCACAAAAACAAAAGAGGTAATGGAGACCAAGTCCCTCATTATTGTGTGGTTTCACTCATACAAAGAAATCTGCTGAGGCCACCTGCTGGTGACAACGCAGCAGACCCAGTGGAGTATAACCTGTCATGACTGAAATTAAATGCACTCTGACAATGTTCCAAAAAATATTATTTATTATTGTTCATATTAAACTATTATTTTAATTATTTTTACTTTATTTAACACAGCAGTGTCCAACAGTCTGATTATATTTCATCAATATCATCTGAAATTGTCTTTTTTTGGCGGATCAATTTTAAAAAACATATTCAGTATCAAGCTAATTACTAATTCCCTTATAATTCATCACGTCCCAAGCATTTACTTGTCTCTAACAGAGATGCCTGCAAATGTTATAGTTCTCACTATTCTGTATGATAATCCAACATACATTTGCACAAGATGGATAGCACTGTCTCCCCGTGTCTGTGTCGGTTCTCCGTCTTCCTCCCACAGTGCAAAGACACGCAGGTTAATTGGTGACTCTAAATTGCTCAGAGGTGTAAATGTGAGTGTGGATGGTTGTTTGTCTTGTGTGTCAGCCCTGTGATGAACCGGCAACTTGTCCCGAGTGTACCCTGCCTCTCACCCAATGTCAACTGGGATAGGCTGTAGTCCCCCACCCATGACCCTGATATGCATAAGTGGTTACAGAAAATGGATGGATCTTCACAGACAACGTTTTGCAAATGTCTGTGAAAATGTAACAAAAAACAAAAAAATAACAACATTATTTAAAAAAAAGGATTTAGAGTTTTCCAGCTTAAGTAATATGTTTTTCCTCATCCAAAACTGTACATACATATAGCTATAGTGGTCACTTTCTAGACTGATATACAGCACACTTAAAGCCGGGATTGTGCAGTATATACAAGCTATGTATATTAGCTGAGACATTAGCTCTCAGAGAGTTGGGTAAATCAGCACCAGGGACAGCGCCACGAGCCAAAACCCAGGGCTGAACACAGATTTCTGTGAGAAATGTTGAAGAAGAAGAGGAGCAGAGGAAGCGGGGGAGGAGGAGCAGGATGAAGAGGAGGAGGAGGAGCAAGAGGAAGAGGAGGTGGACGAGGAGGAGGAGAAGAACAACAACAGCAACAACAAGCAAAATCCCCCTCAACAATTTTCACCTTTCCCTGGTACTTCAAGAGAGTGGGAAGGTTTTAAGTTTGGTTAAGTTAGGGTTTAAAGCATAAAAAAACAAGTATCTCTAAACACATTGATACACAGACAGTTCTTACTGACCATCCTAAATCTCAGAAAATGGTGTCGTATAAATCTTTTACCTGATCTCCTTCTTTGGGGAAAACTATTCTTGTGCCTTCGTTCCATCCAGGCTTCACATCTATAGTCAGGATCTTGTCTCTGATACTGGACGTGTGTCCGTCATCATTCATCACCTGTTAAACAATTCAAGTAAAAAAGAGTGAATATATTTCATTCATAGTGTTTGTGAGGATCTTAGATTGAAGGCAGAAGTGTCCATGAAGAGCTCTCCATCTAATCTGTGGGATGAGGAAAAGTCTGTCGCTCTTACCCTGCGAGATATCTTAATCTTTTTTGTGCATCCGTGGAAGAGATCATCCAGGGACAAGGGAAGGTCCCTCTCTATGGCAGAGTCTTGTGTCTTCACCACTCCTGGTGTCAGGCCACCGAACAGCAGAGGTGCATCATTTGTATCAAAGTCTGACAGAAAAAAAAAGAAAATACAGTTTAAAGTATGAAATATGACTGAGGACATACACCATACTGTCTGATTTTCTCACCCGCAAATGGGTTGTCACCTCCGAAAAACTGCTTGAACGTTTTGTCCGGGTTTCCATGGTAGATGTATTTAGAAGACCAAGCCCCACTGCTGCCATGCTCAGGTGGGATCCCACCTTTCAGACCCTCGACACCAAACTTGTCATAGGTTGCCTTTTTTCGAGCTGTCGCACAGGAAATAAACAATGTTATAGACAAACACCACATGCAGTAAATTTCATAAAGATACTGGAACTCTGATCACTTTATAGATCCAGTCAGATGACTGACTTTTATTTTTTAAATAAAAATGTGTGCGTCTGTCAGAAAAGATCACTTGTTTATTCAAAGCTTTTAGCAGTTTCCTCTCATTCTTCTACTTATCTGTAATGTTTTATATGTACTACCAAGAGCAGATAAGTAATCAATATGTTTGATCAACTGATCACTGACACTGAAGATAAACAATAAACAAAAAACACATAGACTCAAATATTAAATTATTTTAATTTCTTCTATCATACTTAATTTTCTTTCTCTTTCTTCTTAATTTCTCATTTCTAACATAGTAAACATTAATCAGTTCAATTTAATGATCACAAATAATCATACCGTGTATAGTAAACAGTGTATTTCTGTAGACTCCTACAACTTGTTCAATACCCAAAGCACCCCAATGATTCTGTGAGTAAATAAGTGAGTAATTAATAAGTAAGTAATTGAACTAAATAATAGCAATAACAACAACAATAATGATAATAATAATGAGTAAAATAAGTTGCAAGGTGCAGATCAGAATAACAACACATTTAAAATATCAATTGTTGCCACTGTGACACCTGACTGATCCAGTATTATAGTAAATACACACTGTAGATATCATAAATGTTGTTTTGTAGTAACTATTACTCCAGTATTATAGTAAATACACACTGTAGATATCATAAATGTTGTTTTGTAGTAACTATTACTCCAGTTTTATAGTAAATACACACTGTAGATATCATAAATGTTGTTTTGTAGTAAGTATTACTCCAGTTTTATAGTAAATATACACTGTGGATATCTTTTATGAATGGAGGGTCAAACTAACTCACGGTCGCTCAGTACATCGTAGGCCTCTCCCAGCTCATTGAACCTTTCATCGTTTCCAGTTTCTCTGTTGCTCGGATGAAACTTCAGTGCAAGACGTCGATATCTGCATGAGATGAAAACCGTGTGACACAGTGAGCACAAAACGTGAGATAAAACATGAAACACGTGTGACTTCAAGTTTTAACTCACGCCTGTTTGATTTCTGCGTTCGTGGCGTTTCTTTTTACTTCCAGCGCCTCGTAGTAGTCGAGCTCCATTATAGATTTAACTTTTCACTTTAAAATAAGCTTAGATCTCTGTGTTTTCGTGCCCTGTGTGCGTTTTAAGATAGAAAAACTCAAAGTCAGGAGATGCGGCTGTTTAGCTTGGTTACCACAGCAACAGCTGCTTGGGGGGAGTCTCGCGAGATTTGCAATACTTGCTCTCCAACATAGATTTAAATGTTTAAAACATATAAATTGAGTCATGTATTTTAGAAAATAATAGAAAACCAAATAAAAAAATAAAAAAATACTCGGTTGTTTAGCTTGGCCAAGGTAACAACTGTTCTGATACTCTCGCGAGACTTGCAATAACGACTGAGCAGCTGACGCTGGCCCTGTCTACACAGTAGAAAAACAAAAAACAATACAATTATAATTTCACAAATCACAGTGTAATATTTTAGTCTGAAATGATTTTAATGTTTATATCCGTGCTATTATCAGTTAATAAGTCACCTGTATGAAAGGTGGCATACAAATCCAAGTTTATTTGATTAATTGGTTGCACACAAAGAGATTATCATGACCTGTTTTTGGAGCTAAAAATTGTGTTTAGTTGTGTAAGGAGACATTACAACTGAACATTAAGTAACGAACATATTGCAGTGCATAACTATACATCTATTATAATATATATCTATATAATAATAACTCTGCACTATTCACAGGAGGCAGGTTTATTCCTAATAAGGAGACAGCAGTACTCCTGATCCACACTTCTCTTCCTAATATTTTAGTTATAGTTTTTAAACTGTTTATTTGACCTCCTTTCTCTATCTCACTTTTGCATTTTAGCTCTAATAGTTTATTTTAATAAAAAAAAGCTTAATATTTTGATAGCATAATAGTTTTAAATGAATGTATTACATTTAAAACTATATTTTTCTGAGATTTGTCAATGTACCACAAGAGAGACGTCACACTGAGGTAATCTCATAAGCAATGTAAATGTATATTCATTTATGTACACATAGTGGCACTGAATTAAATAGAGGGTGAAAAATAGGTGTGTATGGATTGAAGTATGTTATTATGTACTCTGTCACTACAGTTTAAGGTCATTTGATTAGACACAATCTCATTTAGGAACATGCTCCCTCTGAGCTCAATACAATATCAATTACAGCCTTACAGCTACTATTTAGACACATGGAGCCTCCAAAAGATGAAGCGATGGTGCAGGATCCAGCTTAGTATACGCGGTACATTCATGTAATTCTAATTAAAATGTGAAATGAATCAGGTTATGTGAAACTAAATGACACACAGTGAAGATGGGCTTCAGAGGCCCCCTCTGATGGTTTGCTATCATGACTTCCTTCCCAAGATCTCCCTAAATAAAATGACTTCCATACTTGTGCCACAGACTGTTTAGACATGAATAATGGCTGGCATGGCGGCATAGCATTTTTTTTTTTTACCTTTTACCTCCCATTAGTTCCACCTGCACTGACTCTGCTGTAAAATCAGCCCATTAGTCCAGGTCCAGCAGGGTGATTACTGTCAGTCATTCAGCCCAGACGACTGAGCAACTTTCTGCTGCATCACCAGTTAACTCTTACTTGTACAGTCACTGATAGTGTTGCTATATTTCTGTGACAAACAGGCTGCCAATGAGACACAGACGAATTCCAGCATTGGTGACAAGTGTATTTTTATTTGTTTTCATTTAGAACCATTCCAGACGGAAACATTAAGGACTACTATACTATACAAATCAAACTCCTCCATAAGTTCGCACACAAATAAATTGCACGGTGTTATCAAGTGTGATCAAACTGCCGTTTCGAGTTGGCAGAGGGAACCAGCAGACACTCTCGAATCTGTTAAACATGGTGGTCCAGATGGATGCATATTTTATTAGCGATTCAAGACTCATACCAAAAGTGAAGATATTAACAGCCATAAAAATAAAAAAAAAGAGACATGAATCCAATAGAAATAAATATTACAAGTCATTGTGGATTAAATACACATGTAGAATAATCACTAACAAAAGATCAATGCCAAAAAAAATTAAATAAAAACAAGCAAAAGTGTTCATAAAACATCATCCCAAACTTAACTAGACGACCCCAAAGCCAAACAAGCCCTCTACAATTAAACTCCAAAAAGGCATATATCTCCACCTAATGTTTGAATTTTATAATTATGACTCTTAATATATGAGAAACTCCTCCTCAAACACTATCATCAAGGTAATAGTTTTAATCTATGATAGGTGTAGTCTTTAGAAAAGAAAAAGAAGATCTACCCAAATAAAGAGGAAACAGAAAACGGAAGATAAAAATAAATCATCTCGAGGGACAGACAGAGTGTGGAGAGAGGAAGGACGGTAAATGTGGATGGTGTGTCAGTGTTGCTCTTGTAGTTGGTGTCATGTGTTTTGGTCATCATCATTATCATGCTGGTACATGTTACTGTGACTCTGCTGGTTGCAGCTAACCGTAAAGCACACACTCGGTTTTAAAATAAGCTCATGGCTGTCGCTTCCAACTTCAGCTGCATCGTGGGTGGACACAGTAGACGTGTCAACACTGAGATGTCCCAGTTGATTTACTTCAACAAGACACAGCCACCGTTTCCACATATTATTCGAACAAAAAGAGCAGTCTGTTGATGGAACTCATGAATGAATGCTTGCCAATCAATTACAACGGCACAAATTATGTTAAATGCACAAAACATCCACGTTGTGCTTATTAAGCTTAAAGCGATATTTAACTTTTTTTAAAAGAATATTCTCACTCTTAAACATATTGTTTAATCTGATGTCTTAAACACACATTTTCCTTATTTCAGTTTGGTACAAAAAGTCGTCTTTGAAATGACAAACAGGAGCTCAGTAAAGCAGGCTAAGCTCCAGCTGTAAATACTGTTTCAACGCATGTATGTGTGTGTGTGTTACAGTGCAAATATTCAATTCAAAGTGATTTATGAGCCTCAGAGCGTCCAGGTGAGAGTGCAGGTTTCCACAATGGTGAGGATAACGGATGTAGTGTTCTCAGAGGCGGGTGCAGTCGAGGGTACAGAAAAAAACCAAACAGGTTTGAGAAAAAAACAAAAAACAAAAAAACAGTAAGAGAAATATTTAGCAGTGACGTTAGTGGGAATTAGCAGGAACAGCCTCCGTCATTGACAGGTAGCTCTGGTGGCTTCTCCAGCTTAATGTCAATCACTGAAGGGTTTAAGAGTTAAGGAAACATCACAGAACGTGAGAAACAAATCTGAAATGTGCGAGAGAGGTTGTTAGAACTGAACAAGGTTTAAGTTTTTAGGGCAAGGCTCACTGTGTGAGCTCACATTATTGCAAATCCCACACACAAATTGAATTATATGGAGATAGATCATGTTTTATGTACCTTTTCATGTGAGGTTAAACCCCACAAGAAGTTTTTTTGTATCATTATGAATCTTAAACAGTTCATGTATCAAAGAAGTTTCTAGTTTCTTTGGATGTTTTGAACCGTTTCAGTCCTGAATGGGGCTGCAAGTCCCAGCTGACTGCAGCCTAGAGGTGATGAGTATTTGATGCTCATCAATGCTGGAGTATTTCTTTAACATTAGACCAAGTGAAAGTCGGCGGGTTGGCTCACAATATGCGCTTTCACTGGTAAAATAAATCTAAAGAGACACTTCAAGTTTAAACCACAATAGCTGGCTGTCACAGTGCTGGCGGGGACTATAAGCGAGCAAGCAGGCATCCTGACTCTCTTCTGTCATGTCAGACACAAACACTGATGTGAACACAAAGGATACTGTCCTCTCCACTCTTGTCCTGTGTGGTATCCATGCCGGGGAGGGCGGCTGCCACGCGACGGAAAAGCTGCAGGGAAAGAGAAGCAGATGTTTTCTGTCAGACGATGAAATCTACTCAGAAAAGGATGACAGAAAAAAAAAAACTCAAGATGGAATCAAGACAATGGGCTGTATATATTCCCATAACGTGATTTAGCAGGTTCACTTGAAGCTCACACAGAGGAAGACGCCCAACAGAGCTTTTCCAAACTTGATTTGAGTTTAGCAGCGTGTGTTTGGTCGTATTTCTGCACTGCGGAAGTGGCTTGAAAAAAAGAGGGTGCGATTGTGTCTTACTGAGACCTTCCATTGATGGAGCTTGGAGCATTTTTAAGTGATTGATGGATTCAAATGAACGTATAATCACACTCAAGATGCCCACCAACTACACAGCATCGCACACAGAACCAGACTTGATACACATGCAGATTTCAGAGTGACAAAAACACTGCCACTGTGCTGCTTATCAGTGGCGTGGGGAAGTTTGCAAACCCTCGCCCACCTCTTCTTGATTTAACATTAGCCAATCGTTTCTTTGATCGGGGTGGGAGAGAGTTTGAAAAACAAACGCACACACCTCACTTTCCACCAGGGGAAGCTGATATTTATAAAGCACACCTTTCTGCACACATGCGTGTGTGAAACAGAAGCTAATCAGAAGAGAGCATGAGCACTACTAACACACACACACACACACACACAAATACACAAATACACAAGGAGCACACGCTCTACCTGTTTGACATTGTAGCCTGTCTTTGCACTTGTTTCAATAAACAGAACATTCATCTCTTTCGCTCTCTGTTCTCCCTCCTCTGTGGTTATCTGTCTGTGAGGAGCCACCGCGAACGACAACAACACACATACACACACAACGCGCACATATAAAACACACACACATACATCGCCACAGACATCAAGAGGACAAAAGGAGGGGAGAAAAATACAGAGTGTGATTACGCTGAAGTGGATTAACAAGCCGTGCCCCTTCTTGCTGCTGCTGCCACCTTTGCTCGAGACCGTAAGTCATCCTTTCGACCTTCAGGCTGTTCACCGTGTCAGCTGAGCTAAATTTGGGCAGAAAATGAACAATGGCGCTAACATCCAGTCGCTGGAACAGCTGGCGAGTCTCGGAGACGTTTGGTGGCGGAGCCGAGGCGGCAGCACCGGCAGCAGGACTACGGAGCACGACTCACACACACTCTTACCTGCTTTACGTTGTAGCCCGCTTTCGCACTAGTCTCAATAAACATTACATTTAGTTCTTTGGCTTTCCGCTCACCCTCTTCAATAGATACTTGCCTGTGGCAGATAAGGGGGGGTGGGGGGGTTAGAAGAGACACAGCGAAAAACACATTGCACAACTCAGTTCATTAAACAGGTGGATAAAACAGTGGATTACATGGTGGAGGCTTTCAGATTAAACATCAAACGTCACAGCTGATTTATGAGCTTAAACCGTTCATCAATATTGTTACACAATGTGGGCTGAAACAAAGAGAGAGAGGGCAAAGAAGAGCAGAGGTAACTGATGGGAAAGATCCGAGGAACTCCGTATTGACAGCAGCAATCAATGATTTCATTAGTAAGGAGGGAGGAACACGTTACCTTTTGTCCGCGAGGTCTGTCTTGTTTCCCACCAACATGATAATGACGTCACTTCCTCTCTCCGTCCTCACGTCATCGATCCATTTTGTGGTTTGCTGGAAAGAGTTGACATCTGAAAAAAAGACGAGGGAGAAACAGGAAGCGGCCTCGGTTGTGAAAACAAGCGACTTTGTGACAGGAAGACAGTCAGGAAGTAGAAAGTTCTGTTCTTTCTGAACAACACAGAACAGATGCCTGCTCAATAGGCATTTCACCTACTTGTGATATCGTACACTACAACAGCAGCAGCAGAGTCTCTGATGTAACTCGGGATGAGGCTACGAAATCGCTCTTGCCCTGCCGTGTCCCACAACTGCAACCTGATCTGTGGGGGCGGGAAAGGGAAGGGTATGGGAGGAGAAATAAAAGAAGAAGAAAAAAAAAACAGAAAGGGATGAAAAAAAAAAAATGAGGTAAGTTATGGCGACAGAAAGCAAATCGAAAAGGAAACTCAAGAAAGTCGGACGAATGGGAACAGAGAGAAAGAAGACAGAGAGAGCACGCTGTCCGGGCCAGAGAGGAAATAAATAAATAAATACCCTTCACTTGTCATCAACCCTCCTCTCTTGATCAAGTAAGGTGTTTAATTTCAAAAACAGGGATGAAGAGAATTGATGCAGGGGTAGGAAGGAGAGGAAGAAAACTTGTGTTGAGACAACACGACAGATAAAGAAAGGGAGGACGGTACAGGAGGTGTAGCGTCCAGGAAGGGCAGTACAAATGCTGCGAGCGCTTGTTAGAAAGATTTGACTGTCACCAGAGAGCTTGAAGCCAACGAAGAGTTTCTCCAATCAGGACAAAGATAAGAAGAAAAAAAAAAAAAAACAATAATTAAGGACCGATTATAGAAAAACAAACAAACTTACAGTTCTGTCTTCGAGGTACATGGTTTTCGACAGGAAGTCTATTCCTATTGTGGCCTGAAAAAAGGAGGACGAGCAGTTAAATATGCATCACCAAAATCTGTTAGCATTTGATGTTGGAATAATATGAACATCATCAGTGTAGGGCTGTGTGATATGACCAAACACTCATATCTTTATATAGATCATTTATGATATAATAAATATGATAATGATAATACTATTTTCTGTAAATACTATGAATGAATATGTTGTGTTATGATTTAATTCCTCCACTTTGTATGTATTTATATTTTTATATTTATATTTTTTAAATGTTGTACGTAGTTTATGTATTTTGGTTTTGTGCTGCCATGGCAATGTGTCGTTGGTGGCCAGTTACAGTTACAGACACCACGTCTCTGAGTTTTTAGTATTTTTAGTACTTTTTTCACACCACGTCTCTGAGTTTTTAGTATTTTTAGTACTTTTTTCTGTCTTCTGTCTGACGGTACGCACGGTTTGTACCGTTCAAACAGTGAGGGTTGAAGACAGACAGGAAAGCATGGAGAGAGGTGGACGACACTTGGCAGAGGAAAAGTTGAGCAACCAGGGCGTCCCCTAATGAGTATTTTTGTTATCTATCTTGTTTAATGTGAGCTACTGTAACAAGTGAATTTCCCCAGTGTGGGATCAATAAAGTCAATCTTAACTTATCGTTGGTGTACCTCTGCCCTGTTTTGTTGGCTATGTGTTGTATTTAAGTCGATGTGTGTGTGCGTACGTGCGTGAAGCACTATTGCCCAAGACCAACTTCCTCTAGAGGACAATAAAGTAAATCTTATCTTAAACAGTTTATCTAAAATCGACCACACAGAAAGGCCTGTTCCTTATTACATTTACAAGAATGTTTTTTTGCAGATGTAAGTTGCAACACCAGCTGTTTATATTTTGTTTCTTAAATGCTGCGCCGCAGGGAAAAGCCTCTTTTGTCTGGGGTTTGATTTGACTCGACCGTTTGTGGCTACACTCTCTCTTTACTGTCTGACATGATTCTCGTGTAGGTGGATAAACAGGTTAGTAGTGTTTGAGTGTGTTGTGTGGACTGCGGCATAATTTGAGAAGAGGCATTGTGGTTTTCTGGTCCATGTCGGGCTCTCTGACCCGTGTCCATGCAACAGTAGAGCCTCTTTTAGATACTTTTGCATTTTGTTTGTCTGAATCCTTCTGCTGTTCTGTGTCATGTTGACTCTCCTCCATGTTTGCTTGTGTATGCAAATGTCCTGCCGGCAGCCGGCATCCACTGGTGATGCAAACTAAATGATAGAAAATAAATGGTGGAGCATCATATCTCACTTGGTAAGTGTTGTCGAAGCTGTCGTACATGAACCTGGTGATCAGCGAAGTCTTTCCCACTGAAAAACAAACAGAAACAATGGTCTTGATTAATTGTTTAATTTAGTAAATATCTGCAGTCGCATTCAAAGCACAAGTCTCTGACAAAGTGCACATGACAACAACATGTATGGTCTTCGCTCTTATATAAGTGTCATGCGCACAAGACTGAAGGAAACAGAACAACAACAACAACAAAGTTCAAATTAAATCAAAGAGCACATGATGAACTTTTATTATGAACGCTAGCCTGCATGTAAAACGTTATTATGCATCAAAAGGTGTGGTGCCATCATTTAAGGTAGCTCTCTGTGGAGAAGTTGAGGAATGTTGAGAGACAAGTCAAGCTGGGATCCATTTATTTACCTTTGTGTGTCCAGCCCTGAACTGACCAACTTTGTCTCCCTATCTATGCCAAAAAAAACCACATCATCCTTCACCACGCTCTTCCACATTCAGCTGTCAAATGTCTTTTAACCTGGCTGATATTTACTCACACCACATCAGAGAGAGTCCCTCGTGTGGTTGCTTTAAGCAGCGGGGACAGAGCTCCCAAGACTCAAACTGTTTTGCTGAGCTCCGGTTACATTATCAGTTACACTGAGCATCAAGTGGTGACGACACGGTCCAAAGCCAACACTGCTGTTTACAATTTTACAAGATACCACAGCTCATCGCTCAGACTGTTTGACAAACAAAGTCTGGCTGTCCTATCTTGATGGGATGTGGCGACCTGTAGGAAATTAATTACTAAGGGATTAAAAAAAAGACCTTTTTCTACACTAAAGTATCGTGTTTCTGCACCATTTAGATCAGCGTCTGAGCTGACACTGACCTCATTAGGCAGGCTGGATATTGTCAGACGTGACGAATCAACACTATAGTTTTGTTTTCTTTTCTTTTTTTCTTACTAATGTCAAAAAAGATTTTACAATGTGAAAGCGGGGCATCAATCAGGGCACAAAAATAGCACCAAACAACCAGCTGGTAAAATATGCTTCACCACCTCACCAGCTGCAAAAACAAAAGATAATACATGAAGTGTCCGCTAGAATTTAAAACTTGACAGCCGTGCCTGGCCATATATTTTGTTCTTTAAGTTAGTTTGTGCTTTACTTTTCTATAGCGACAGCTTAAGACAGAGAGGGGGGGGTGACATGTAGACAAGGCCTGTAGGGTTGCAATCGAATCCAGACTCCAAGCTCCACCAGGTGAGCTACCAGAGCGGCCCATACCTGGCCATTATCGGACGACTTCAACGCAGATTATGGGTTAAAACGAACACCGGTATTGTATTAGTGCTTAGCATTTATAAACACCTAAAGCTTGAGGTGTCAGAATCAGTCATCCAACATTGCATAGAAAGCCTTAAATCCAGCGTACACGGTGTGCTTTGTGTTGGCACAGCTGTGGAAACTGGAAACCATGAAGCCACTACTGTGTAACACACATCACCACCACCAGCACCAGCACCACCTTTACCTGTAAAAACACATACATGATTGTTAAATATAGCTCATTGCCTACTCTTTCTCTCCCAGTACAAGCACAACCCTGTGTGTGTTTAGCTTGGCTGGAAAATGGGTAAAATGAGCAGAGGGAGAGTGAAGGAATGTGACTGGGCAGGTTTGATAACTGGGATACAACCCCATCTCCAGCAGTGCCCCCCGGGTGGACCAACATATTTGTCTGTAATCCCTGATTTTAGTGAACTTTAACTGAGATTTGCACCATTCCCTTTAAACTTAGCTGTGACTGCAAGCATGTAAACAAGTGTTGTTATTGTTGCTACAACTTAAATTGACACTTAACTCTTTACTAGCTGCCTCTGCCTCCGTTAATAACACGTTATGACACGTATTTAACCCACCAGAGAGCCAGTTAAGTTACTGTGTCGCAATGCTAACTCTCTCACCTAAGTTTAACGTTGCGCGGCTAATGTTAGCCAGCTAACTGGTTAATCCACCAAAAAAAATGATGATAATTCAGATTTTTACACCCACAGCTACTTTAATCCCAACGTCACACTCACCGCTCTGTTCGCCGAGAAAGACCAATTTGAATTTTCTTAAAGGGTTTCCGAAGTCTCCGGCCGCCGACATGACTGCGTGAAACAAGCCGCCCTGTCGTTACTTCTTTTCGGGAAGCCAGCTAAGTGCTAACCAGCTAACCGACGGTTACCAACGATCCCCCCCGGACACGTTAACGGTTTGACCGGTTTATGCCAACCGTCCACACCGGGTCACTTTGGCGGCGTTTTCGTGCCGTTGTAATCCACTTTCCCTTTTGAGAACTTCCCGGACACTTTTCTGATAACTCACTAACTAATGCGGCCAAGTTAGCTCTCACTGTCAGATCCCTGACATGACTACAACAGCTACCCACCGTGGACTACAACTTCTTCTTCTTCTCCGCACGTAAAGCTGACTGTTTTTGGCACGTCAGACGTATTGTTACGCTGCCCCCTAGCGGCGGAGGGAAACACAGCGTTATAAAGAGATTTTATGTAGATTTTTAAAACTAATATAAATTAATTACAAACCGTCTTTATAAGATGAATCAGACGTGTTGTGTAGTTTACAAACAGACTGAACTGTGACTTAAGCGTGGTGTGTGTTTGTGTGTCCACAAGAGGGCGCACTTACCCAGCGCCATTAGATAGATAGATAGATAGATAGATAGATAGATAGATAGATAGATAGATAGATAGATAGATAGATAGATAGACTTTATTTATCCTAAGATGGGAAATTACAGTGCAGCAGCATCATCACACACTGTGATGATAGACAACATACGAATAAGAATACAAACAAACTATACATAATAAAATATCAAAATAGCAATAGTAAATAAAATGTATTGCACAAAAGTATATACAGCAAATTGGCAGTGTTGACTTTAGCGCAAAGTTTTTTTTAGCTGTTATTATACAGTGTAAAGGCACCTTATCTCACCTGCTAAGTAAGCTTTATATTAATCTCCACCATTAGAGGCCTGCACTGAAGCTGAAACTTTTATTATTGAGTCAATATTCAACATGAAATACCATGAATATGTTTCCTTTATCTTTTCTGCTCAATTAATCAGTTATTTCTAAGTTGCATGTGTTCACCACGTTATATCAATGAATATGAATGATGTTACAGGATTTTTTTTAAGAAAAACCCTTGAATAAGGAGGACTGAATTCAAAGTATTAAAGTTTAAGTTGAATTTATTATTCAATACACAAAAAAGGGTTACAGTGAAAAGGCTCCCTGAGGAGCTTTATCAATAGGTACTATTTTTTTAAAAATGGGCTGTCTCGGACACCTCCCCACTGATACAGATAACATCATAACATTCCTTTTTTTGGTTTACTGCTCAGTAATGAGCACTATATTTTATATCCATATGGTACTCCCCTAGCCTGTCTTTCCTGTCCTTGTACTACTCATTTTTTATAATTGTCTCTCCCTGCCAGCCTCAGTAAATCAGAGGCCAACTAAGGGAAGTATGCAAGACATGCAAACGACAGGATACACACACTATCTATATGAGGTAAAACAAATGTAATATCTATCTTATTAACATTAAATGTACTTGATTTATTCTGTATATTCTGCTACACTAGTCCACAAACTGTGGTACAAGTACCACTGGTTGTACACAAGCTTCCCTTGAGTGGTATGCAGAGGAATCTCTCTATACGTTTTGAATAAAGGTCAAGTGTGCAAGGTTTATGGGGCTCTATTTTCTGCATTTTTACCTACAGATGCTGTCATCTTCCACGTTGAGCAGTCATGTGGCAGCCAAACTGACGAAACTGAACACAGGCTCTAGATTCTTCACATTTTCCACACATTTCATGGTCACCGTAGTTTTGTGGGTTGCAGCCACTACACAGCTGCCATAAAATCCTACACACTGGTCGTTTAAATAAACTCATTTAGAAACAATCAACAGAATACTTTAAAAAATTGAATTTAAATACTTAAACTGTGAGATTGCAGATTAAAATATGTTTTGCATTTCCTGTAATACTTTGTTTCAATATCACATTCACAATATAAATATCACAGAAAAGAGAGAGAAGTGTGTGAAACACAATCCTCTTATGAAAAATGGTGGCTCTTGGTGAGCAGGATATTTTCTGAGTTGGTAGACTGTGTATAAAGTTTGAGACACACTGTTCTACTATTAATAATGTCTGTGTAATACTTGCATGATATTGCAAAGGAATGCTGAAGTCCAATTTTGAGACATCACTGCCACATGCACAGTTGTATTGTAAGTTTATTTTGTACTTTATTTTTTTCAAGAGAACTGTCGTTATTTAATTAACGATAGATAGATCATAGTGCATTCTTATTCATGAGTGAGTTATCTATTATATGTCCATTATCTAAATAGCTGCCCTACAGAGAACTGTCACAGAATGAGAGAAGTCATTGTAGCTTGTGATGGCAGGCGGTCTGCTGTTTGACCACCAGGTCGTTCAGGTGATGTGAACTGTTGTCCATTAAGTGGAGTAGTTTATGGAGCATTCTTCTCTTAACAAACAACTCCAGGGGCTCCAGACCAGACTCAGACCCAGCAAAGAGCCAAAGTTTTCATCTGCAACATCCTGCTGCACACATCATCAAGAAGTCTGCTCTGTCCCTGTAGACAGACTCAGTGTTGCACCTCCAACCTGAGGTCCAGGTGTCCGCCTAAGTACCAACTACACCTCTTCACCACGGATTAAAATTGTGTACAAATATTGTTGAGGCGGGCAATAAAGTGTCCAGATTTATAGTTTATTAATACTGTGTTTTGCTGGCAGCCTTTTAATATCAAACCAACTGGCATAATTATCTTTGTAAACAAGAAGAAATCAGTTATGGGTAGCAGTAAGTAGGTGTGAAAAGTGGAAGTCTAACTCGTCTGACACTTTAAAATTAGTATCATGCTGTAATGTTTACAGGACACACTGTGGCACATGTTTGTTTGCTTCGAGCTAACTGGACAGCTGCTGTCCAGAATGCTAAAAGCCCTGTGGCAACATACAAGGTGACTTAGATCACTTGCTTCAGACAGACAAACGACTGAAAATAATAAAAATAAAACTGGATTGCGTAAGGTCATTGTGCCAGCAACTTCCCTAATATCCTCTTTAATAAACTGCATGTCTCCTACTAGAATCCACTATGATGAACTGTAACTGTGAACCGAAAGAGTATGGATGTGACTGACAAAGCTCGGCTCTGCTCTTTCTACCTGCATTCATTTGAATACTAAACCACGATTCATCACAATCATACTTGCATGTATTAATAATCACCTCTGATTTCCATATTTTATCAAGTGTCCTAGTTGTGAGGCTAATTCCACTCTTACGTAATTCTTATAAACATTACACGGGCTTAAATATTGATCATCCCTGCGAGATATGTGCAGTACATGCTGACATGTATGTGGTGTGTTTAAATGGGCATCTTTACAAGATCAAACAAGCTGGAAAGAAATATTATATATTTTAAAATGATCCCTACAGAATGTAACATAAACATGCCCACACATTTAAGAGTTTCCCTACATTAGGACTTTAACTGCTGCACTGATACTTATATTATTGATGTAAATATATATGATGATGCGTGATGAGCGTGTGAGTACAGTATGTGTGTTTAATGCATGCTTCATCTGGCTGTTCTAGGTCAATAAAGACACACCTGCGCCTCTCTCTTTCTCTCTCTCTCACTCATGTGCCATCCAGCTCTGAACTCTCTCCTCGCAGCTCCGGCCGGCTGATGCCAGCGCTTCAGCTGCTCCGTTTGCAACCCAAACGAGAGCCATCACACTCCACCGCCCGCCTCCCTCCCCTCCCTGCTCTCCTCAACAGCGCTCTTATACACCATATGTCCTTGGTAAGGGAAAGACCCCAAGTCCCCCTTCTAAAGATGCTGATCTAACAAAATCCTCTCTTGCTCTCTCCGTCTCCTCCGCTCAGTCTTGACTCTCTCTCCCTCACACACACACACACACACACACACACACATATATGCACACATGCAGAGGGATTTTGTGATTTATCTTGTTGTGTACGCATGCACACACACACAACACGATTGATCAATTACTAATGCACTGTAGAGGTTGTTGTGTGAGGGCTGTGATTGTGAATTTCCTCACCTCACTGCTGTTTGTTTAGCACGGGATTAGAGCATCTTCTAAAAGGCACGCACATCATTCTGCAACAAATAAAGTGTCATTTAGAATCATCATCCAAATTCAAAGAAGCGTAACTAAAGGAAAACGCAGCGTGGATGAAATGAACTTGCCACCTCGAGCTATGACTTCATCCTGGCGTGCTGGTTTCATGTCATGCCACTGCATCATTTACTTCTGCAAAACTTGACTCAGTCTAGAGACGGGAAAAACCTCGCTATGACTCACATCATAGGGGGATAAAACTACTTGTGATCCCTCCCTCGTCTCTTAGATGAACAAACACACACGTATACACTGTGCAAGTGTGCGAACATGTTAGTAACACACCACACATCTGCCTGAATCTGTGTGCAATGGAGGAAGGCCATCCCATTTTGCACACCACCTTAATATAAATCTAATGAATGCAGCTTTCAATGTCACAGCAAAGTACAATACGGTGCTCACCTCTCCTGAGAGAGAGGGGGAGAGAGAGGAGAGAGAGGGGGGTGTAATGGAGGAGGGAGGGAGAAATGGACAGAATGAGGAAGAGGAAAAAAAGACGAGGAGAGGAAATAGATAGAAAGGGCATGAGAGTTGGGTCAGGGTAAAGTAGGTGTGTTGTCATTCCCAATACGGTAAGATGGAGAAAGGGAGGAGGTGGATAGATGGGGGATGGGGTGGAGCAGAGCCACAATTCTCCTGTAATTGTCTTCCTGGAAGTACGGGCTGGACGGTGTGTGATAGGGAGTAAGGAATGAGAGGAGGAGATCATTTCAGGAGTAAAGGAAACACCGCCAAGCTTCCAGACCGGAACAAAGGATTGCGGTGAAGACAAGGCATGAGCCACGGTTAGATCACAAATCCCTCTCTTCTATGCAACATCAGGCAGGAACAGACACAGCAGTACGGTGGGAGGCATTCTTGCAAGCATAAGTGAAGCAGCAATCAGGGTAGCAATCCAAGCACATTTACCAGAGGACGGAGGGAGGGAGGGAGGGAAGGAAGGAGGGAGGAGAGAGAGCAGATCTATGGGAGGAGGAAGAGGAGGAGGGGTGTTGCATGCTCACGGAGTGTGACAGAGATAGAGCGGTTTCATGAGCGAGAAAGAGACACAGAGGCAGAGAGGGAGAGCACAAAGCAAGGGATGGGGAGCGAACACTGAGCTAGAGGAGGTAGTTGGCAGGACTGAGATCTGCACACAAACGTGAGCAAAGGAGGAAGGAAGAGGAGGAAGAAGAGAGTGGAGGTTGAGGGAGAGCAGGAGGAGAAGAGGGGTGGGTGCAAGATGATGGAGCCCAGAAATAGGCTTCACAGGACAGCTTTTCATCCCCGCTCTCTGCGGCAGACATGACTCTGGGCATTGGACTGTGCTGAAATTAGCCAGGGGGACAACACAGGACAGCAGGTCTGCAGCGCACTGCCTTGGTTCAGCCTCACTGGATGCAGCAAGGCAGCTGATTTATTACTGAGGGGCTGGGTGGCAGTGTGTTTGCGTGTGCAGCTTTGAGTGTGTTTGTGTGTGTGTGTGTGTATGCAGGTTTTTATGGGTCCTTGTAGCGCTCGGGGCTGTGGAAGCGACCATTCCTCCAGTCACAAAATGACATTCAGCAGGCAGGAGCTTTGTGTGCTGCTGTGGATCTGCAGTCCTCAGTAGGAAGTGGGAGAGTGGGATTCAGAGCTGTCTTCGAGCACAAGAGTGTGTGTTTACAGTGCTGTTCTCCGAGGTGAGCCAAGGAGGATCAGCTATATGCGGTGTGTGTGTTTAGGTTAGAATAGCAAGGGTGCAGCAAAAAGCAAAGATCCTACACAATGCAAGGACGAGCGCAGAGCAGCACTGATGGCAGGCAGTGCAGGTAAAGTACAAGGAGTGCCCTGGGGGTAGGGTGGAGGACGAAGGCAGGGGACGGAGAGAGGGAAGTGGAAAAGAGAGGGTGATCATGGCTGTCATGCAGTGAGCTATAGCATATGCTGTAGCGCAGAGCAGAGTGGTGCGGCAGGGGGAGGACAAGCATCACCGCACAGGGGGAGGAGGAGGAGGAGGAGGGGGGGGGGAAGACAGAGGGGGAGAGACTGAGGGACGAGAGAGAGAGTGGGGGTGGGGGGGGTGGTGGGAGGCAATCAGTTCAGCACCTCTCCTCCAGTAGGAGGAGGAGAAGCACAGCGGGACAGGCCCAGGAGAAGACTCTGCTCACACTCAGTCCAAGACGCATTGATGAGCGGCCAGGTCAACGTGTAGAGGTCAGAAAGGGGAGCTGGTGCGGGACGGGGGTTGAGTGTAAACCCCCGGCTGGCAAGCAGGTCCACAAGAGAGCAGGCCGGTCCTGAGAAGAAGAAGAAGAAGAAGAAGAAGAAGACGAAAGAGTCCACCGGAGGGGTCAGTCCCCCCCTCCCCAAAGTCCTGTTTCTTCTAACAGCTTTGCCACTTTTCCATCACCATGGGAGAATGGACCATTTTGGAGAGGCTGCTGGAGGCAGCTGTCCAGCAGCACTCTACCATGATCGGAAGGTAAGACACCGTTCGACTTTGTGATATTATTTTCCAGTTTTGTGTCTGTGGTTTTGAGCTGAGTGGATTTATGTATATGTGTATATCAGTTGATAGCATCACTACAGAAAACCCCCTCCACTTCTCAGGCTTGTCCCAGTGCTCTCCTCTGTTCTACAGTCCCCCACAGTCATCACTGTCTCCCCCGTCCCTTCCTCCTCCCTGCTCTCCTCATCCTTATCCTCCACACTCATCATTAGTTAAGGGATAAACTAATTACACATAATCAATAGCAGGCTTTACTGGGTTTATAGTTAATTCGGAGAGGTTCCTGTGTTGATACTACCTAATAGCCAAGCTATTGATAGATAACGCTTGATGCTGTTGGCCACAGACCAATAGGACAGAAGGAGGAGAGGGGAGTGGGAGTGAGAGGAGAGCAGAGGTGCAGAAGATGAAAGGATGGTGAGCAGGCAGGTGTGGAAGGTACAATAAAGGGGGAGTAAATGGCTCTGAACTCTGTGTGAACTTGAGAATATATATATAAATATATATAACACATAAGTTCATTCAGTTTGGTCTTATCGGCATCACAGTGAAAGTCTGATTCGATCATTTCTCATATTTTGCGTGAGAACAGTTCGTGGTGGAGGGTTGAACAGATGAGCTTTTCAGTTTGATTAGCAGTGGAGACATGCCATGGAGACATGCTGTAAAATCTGTGTAAGAAAACAAAACAAAACAAAAAACGTGCTCCACATCATCTCTGTGTGATTAAATTAAACTCAAAAGTGGAATTTTTCCACCCATTAAACACAATCCAAATCTCACGCTGTGTTGTTTATTTGGAAAAGTGAAAGCGTCAGAGTGGTTAAGCCTGTAAAAACCTCGGATGTATGGATTTGAAAATTAAGAATTCGACTGCACTGCCGTGCTTATTAACCCAGACCTCAGGTAGTCGGCGACAAGGGCATGGCCTAACCTTCTCTTTGCTCCAGTGGCTTTTTGTGAGTGTGTGTGGGTGTATGTGTCTCGCTCTGTGCATATGTTGAAGGAATGGAAATTGGAAAAGTGCCTATATCGACCACGCTGTGCAGGTTATATCCCTCAAAACCAGCCACATTGTTACCGCATCAGAGCGACAGAGATGATGTGAGCCGCATTGTACCAAATCTTTTGTTGATCGGGGATCTGAAACCATGTGCAATGAAGATTTTCCTTCCAGCCAAACACTACACCAAGTAATTTCAGTGAGTTCTTCCTCTGTGGTTGAAAGTGTCTTAATCAATGAAATCACCTGGTCTAGTCCTCAGATGGAATGAAAACCTGCATAATAGTAGAGCATGTTGACTTGATTTAAAGATGCATTAAGCAATATTTCTTGTACCCTTTAATTATATGACTCCCTCTTGTTCATGGGATTGGTAGTGTTGCCGATTTCACTGAGAATCAACACCTCGCGATGAAGCTCTACGCAACTTTCAGCCAATTTTTCAGCTCATTGTTTTGGTTTCCGGGGAGAGAGAGCGACAAAACCAAAACAATGTCGGCCCACGTATGACCGCGGGCAGACGCTCCCAACAAAACAATCTAATCTAACGAAATGGCAAAGAGCCGAAGTAACTGGTGAAGAAACCTTTAGCAAAAGCCAAAGAGAGACAGATATTTTTCTCATGAGCTGGAAGACCAAACAAGGGCTAAACGCCAGTGAATATTGGGATTACATTCAACAGGTGGCCAGAAAAAGGAGACGAAAGGGATGTCCGTGTTGCTCTGTTTCTGCTGGATTTGTAAGTAGGCAACTGTTTGCTAACATGTTAGCCATAACAACTTCATAAGCTAATTGCTAACTGTTGTGAACTTGTTCTGGAGTCTTTCTGCCCCCTAGTGGTCAAAAAATTACTTAATGCAGCTTTAAAATCCTGTCCTGGCAGCCGAATCAGTACCCTGTGAGTATTAGGGTACAAAGAATGCTGGAAATTAATCTTTGGATGATCCAATGACTGTAAGCCACCTACAGTTTTTCAGAGGCACAGAAGCAACTCTCAATTTGTCTGCTACCTCTTTCAAAAGTCATAATGAATACTATGATAATGAATGATGTAACGCCTTCCTCTTATATGCTTAATTTGAGCTATTTGTTGATCATGCACATCACTGGTTGAACATTTAAAAAGAAAAGAAAAAGAGGCTTCCCCGAATACTAAAAATACATTTAGTAAAAAAAAAAAAAGAGCAGTGGTTTCTCTGGTTCCATTTAGAAATAGTTCTCCATGCACCAGTTTTTGTTCTTTGTATGATAGAAAATACTAGATTAACTACCCACTGTGTCAAAAACGTCCAACATTTGAGAGTTAAATGATAATGTGAGTAGGTAAAGAAAGAAAATCCCTCATACAGTAAGTAGTTTGTGTGATACTACCCACAGGACATCAGCTATGTGTTACTGTGCTGAATACAGTGAAATGCTCTGTAAATGATCCCTATGTGTTTTGGCTTCCCTCAGACTGTGTTTGTACTACAAGGCTCTCTAGTTGACCCTAGGGCATTAGCTGTAACATTAGCTGCTTTCCAATGAAGTTCCCTTCTTCTACTCTGCTTGTCTATGCTATACGAGTCAAGAAACATTGTCTCTGGAATCACTTTGTACAGTATTTTGTGAGTACTTTAGGCTGTAGATCCCTGAATTTTCTTCTTTTCTTTTTTTTTACTCTTGCCAAGTCGATTTTAATGTTGTCCCTGTTAGCTAGCTTGAAAATTTATTGGAGAATTCGTATGCAGTTTGGTGTACAGAGAGACCTTGGGTTAGGGAGTGGCAGCTTATTATAAAGTGGTTGTCTGGATCTTGGCTCATTACCTGTAGGCATTTTTTTTATTTTTTAGACATTAGACATTCTTAGACAACTTAGCAATAACACAAAAACTACTAAAGATAAAGACTTGATTCCTAATCCTAAGCATGTGTCTGCATGGTCAGGAAATTAATAACAACTTAACATTTTAAATGATCAGATGATGTTTTTGGATGTACCAGCAAGTTGGAGAATTGTTCACCACTGGCACACTTTCGTGCTGTAAAGATGCCTCCTAGATTGTTAATGAGCAACTCCACACTAAACCGTGTATGGAGCCAAAATTGTTGCACTGACCTCTATGGGTTGAAAGGTTCAAGTCTGTTGCACCACTGACCACACCCAACAACACCGTTGGGTGTGGTCAGGTGTGGTCTGTTGCACTTGTGAACACAACCAACTGTGATATATATATATATCTATATAGCGTTGCACTGTTGTGCATTGTGAAGTCCTGCACTTCACAGGGTGTGGCCGGAGCATGCAGCAACTGCTAGATGGCATCACATGTAGGATGTTCAGCCTGTGTGTAGTTTCCTTGACAGAGTTTGCATGTGTGCGCTTGCAGTTCAAAGGATGCGGTTCCAAAGTACAGAACAGTGATGTCTCCCCATGGCTGAAAAGTCTCCCCTGCATCAAAACTTTGGAACATGGTTGCATGTCAGTCATCTGTTTGAGTGTCAACGTGAGGATGTAGCTCCACCATGAGACACTGTCAGATAGCATTGTCGGATGTCTAGACTGTCTAATCCAGCTACAATTAAGCTGTTTCTTAATTGTAGGTTTTAAGCTAACCTATGCCCTGGCATAGGATAGATAATTAGCCTAGCGTTAAAAATAGAAACGGACCAACTCTACACAGTGGCATAGGTTAGCTTAATTATGGTCTTTGAAAGAGACAGACAATTGAGAATTGCTTCTGTGCCTCTGACTAACCACAGGTGGCTTGCATATTATGACTCATTCGAAGATTAATGTTGTGTATTGTGATTTCCATATGTGCCTGTCTTCTAACTGGGCAATGTACAATGTGTGCATGGATAACCAATGACTGTAATCATGATTAGACAGTGAAAGAAATCATTGTCAAGGCTGCATTAACCCCATTCTCTCGCCCAAACCAAATTTACTGTATATTCACAGTTATAATGACCCTGGGGCTTTCAGCATTAGATAACTGACAGTTCAGTATGGCCTGTAAAGTGTCTCGGTGTATCTCACTCACTGTGTTAATTAAAGAAATTAATTAAGTTGCTGCTCTTGATAGGCAGAGGTAGCCTGAAAACAGGTGAAGACACAACCAGGGCCAAGGTTTTCAGACTTATTCGATCAAAATTTGCAGTGCAGTGTACCTATTGAAAATATTCCTACAAATATTTCTTTGCAGAGGCAGTGTGTTGAGTAACAGCATGTACAGATTATTACACTTTTATTATACTATATAATAATGACAATGAATCTTGTCACTAAAATTAATAAAAATGTGTTTATATGCCGATGATACACTGGTGTTCTTGTGTGAAATATATATATCATAAGCAGCCTTGATAATGTTTGAATGTCTCAAAGTCTTGTACACATGATGATAAATTTACACACACATTTACATATTTTTGTTTAAGTGTCAGACATTGATTTGCTGGTAGGTCTGATGTAGCTTTTTTATCGAATCATGTACAAAACGCCAAACTCTTGTTTTCTACAATTAAAAAATGTTACTTTAGTTCATTTACTTTTCCTTTTCTTCCTTTACTCATCCTTATCAAACCAGCATTTAAACACCTTGACAAAATACATTCTCATGTAAATAAGACATATTTAATCTAACGGGAAAAACAACTGCTTGTATACTTTGTCGAGCTGCCAAAAACAGACATTTGTCCACGTAACACTGCAAACAAGTGCATGTGGAGGGTGGTTGTCTAACATCTAGAGCCATCCCATCATGTGTATTTGCTGGACCAGACCAAGTTTTCACAAGTGAGGTGTCACTAGATAGATAGATAGCCAGTTTCATGCTATATATCCTTAACGTGACATTTAATAATAATAATTTTGTGATGCATAAGGTACCACGGTATATTAAAGATGACATACTGCCTTTTCTTAGTCACATATGGTGCTAAGGTGTTCTGCAGACCATCATCAAAATGTTGATACATTCTGTCGTGAAAGGATGAAGGTTTGAGTTATACACCTTGCAGGTAGGTAGGAAAGGAAAGGAGAAAGGAAATGTGTCTATGCACCTACACTGCAATGCTGTAGTGAGGTCAGTGCCAAAGACAAGTAGAGTGATAAAAAAGAGAGGCAGATAATGGAGGGCTAGAGCGATCTAAGGGAGATAGAATAATAAAGGTTGATGGAGGATGTGAGCTGTAAGAGAAGGAACAAAAAGAGTACAAAAAGGAGGTGGTGGTGGTGGTGGAGGAGGGGAGGCGGGGGAGATGGAGAAAGGAAGAGAAGTTTTTCCTCTGCAGAGGTTCAGAGCTGAGAATCTGTGTCAGAGACACAGATTCTTAAAACAGTCTGCACACACCAAACCACGTCCTCTGTATTGATGAGGATTTCTAAAAATACACAAGACCTTTGTGTCTTTTAAATTCCTGTTCGCCTGAATGTGATGCTCTTTATTTTAGCGCTTGTAAAGGTGAGGATGTCGTAATCACAATGAGTGCAAACACAGCAATGCAGGTTTGCAGGCTGAATAATAAGCACTTTAAATAAGAGGCAGAAGCTTTGTGTCGTTGAGACAAATAAACTGTATAGTATAGTTTATGCACTCTATAATAAACTTTTATACCTATTTACATTTGATTTGCTCTTTTAGTTAAACTGTCTATTATTTAACGTCTATCACTCCACACTTGAGCATCATAAATACTTCATAAAATCTTAATAAATGTTGTGCAGTTGAAAGTTGCAACGGATGTCAAGCAGTTCATTAAAATGTATACGCATTTTAACAGCCTTTTAATGTAATGGACAAGTGATTTATAAAATATCTTGTTGCTCTGTTACTCTGTTTATATGGCAAAATGGACGGTCTTGAAAGGTTGGATAAAACCAAAAATCTATGCACTTGTTTGTTGTCTCTAAAAGCAAAATACAGGCGACGCTCGGCTTCTTTGCTCTAAAGTTTTGGTGCACAGATTTGTGTTCTCTCTCTCACCACTTTGCCTAAATAGGTCAGGATATCCACAAGAAGGAGGTACCCTACTTTGAGAAGGGCACCCTACTTCTCCCAAAATAATTTGACATGTAGGAATGCTTTGCTTTAATCGAGGACATCATCCTGTCTCATAAAGGAACCAGGATATACATTTTATGTATCATTAATAATACGCTTCCTGGGTAGAATCTATACTGCCTGGGAAGATTGTGTTGCCAAGAAAAACAATGGAAGCGATATTTCAGCGTTTGACAGGATTAGTAATCCATCATCCTGCGGCAAGGAGTGTCTTTCAAATGAAACCATTTTTCTGCACATCTAGAGTTGTCATTAGTTTATTTGTGCAGCAATCCCTGGTGTTGAATGCTATTGATTATACTGTTTGACAGGGGGATTTTGCCAGTAAAGCTGAGCTCAGCTTTCATTCAGCGCAGGCTATTATTCATTCCAGCAACACATCGATGGTGTGTATATGAGCTTCACCGGGCGTGTAATGTTTCCGTATACATAGCCTAAATGTTCTTCATTGCAGTGATTTACACACACGTGTGTGAATTCCTTAATTAGATAGGACTGGATTTCAGAGCTCATTATGGCCGCTGAGCACATTTTTAAACACAAAAAACTCCAAAAATGTAGAAGTTAGAGTATTATGATGTTGCTGCAGTATGTGTGAGAGCATATTTGTGGCTCTGCTATGACCCTCTCTGCATATTTTGAAGATCTGTGGGTTCGTTGTAATAATCAATGTGGTCCGATGAACACCAATCCATGTATGAAGAATCAAATAATTAATACAGTCGTTAATTAAGATTAAGTAGTAGTTGATTTGAAAAATAAAGACAATTTAATGAAACATATGTGGAGCATGTTAATTTCTTTGCATCTTTATTGATGCGTTCTAAATAAAAATAAAGGTAATGTTCGTTAATGTTCAAAGTCTAGTTTTAATCATGAGTTATCCTCCTAATGTTACAGCATGACAACAACAAGCTATTACATTAAGTGCAGCAATTGCCTGAATGCATTCTATGAATATATGAAGTGAGATTTGTTTTCTTGCACATTTAATTTACATCGCTTATTAAAATGTACACTGTGTACACTCCACAGGAAGAGAAAAAAATCAGAGCAGGTGGCAGATTAAATTAAAGGTGTGATGGAGTTTAAAGTATCAAACTCAAATCAATGGTACAACACAGAAACCTGCAGACAGGAAGAAAGTTTCAGCAACAGCCAGTGTGCATCATATTGGCAGAAATATTAAGAAATTTAACAAACGCTACGTGGGAATCCACAGAGTTGTTGGCCTTTGTCCTATGTTTGAATAAAGCGGCACTTCAGTCAGTGCTGGATGTTATTACAGCTAACCTTACATTTACAGTATTGTTGGTCATGATGTCAAAATAATCTTTAAAGCTGCACAAATCAAGCAGAGAATTACCAGCCGACTCTGCAGTTCCCCTAAACTCAGCTCAGCTACTTTAGTGTCATTTAGCTCATTGTTTTGGCTTTAAAGCCCAAACCTTATTAAGCAGGTGGCTGTTCTGTCCTGTGACGGCCCAAGCACCAGACAGACAAAGTCAGTGGATTGCTAGTGCATATAGTTCAGCAGTTACAGCCCAATCCTGCTGGACACAGCTGCAATGCATTCTGGCAGTTCACGACCTTTTTAGATAATGGTTGTAACCCCGTTAAAAGCATCTCTGCTCCACGGAGAATATACAGCTGTTTTGTTTTTGACAGATGCCACAGCAAGCCGTCATTTAGCACAGAGTAGATCAAGCTGGCCAAAATTCAGACAAATGGCATAGAAAATCGGAAAACAAAACAAAACACCGTGTGCAAACTCCCAATCACAAAAACAGACAAAACAGACAAAAGGGAAACTATTTAACTATGTGGCCTACTGAATTCATAGTAGAAGCATATAAACTAAGGTAAAATGACCAAATTTAATAAAGTCTGGCAATGTCACAGAGTGCTGGATTTATATTGTATATTGTATTATATTGGACTCCAGATATTGTTGCTGAGTGTGTAAATAGGTAACAGTTTGCTGACACGTTCACCGCTGTTTTAAGGCGATAATGTGTCAATGAAGTGTTTACAGCCTGCCTATTAGTAGCTAAAAAAAAATCAATCAATATGGCTTCAAAGTTACAAAGTAACTACAGTATACTGCTGCACACACCAGTCACACTGTATAACCCTCATCCTGACCCTTTCAGACACTTAATGAATTGTTGAAGTAATGATTTTTTCTTTAGCAAAGAAGTTTTTTCTTATTCTCAGTAGAACTTGTTAATATAAACTTTATTTCAATTGTTCTTTTAGTGGCAAAGACGTTCAACCAGAGACTGAAAGTGACACAGGAGTTGTTTTTCTTTAATCATTGTTAACTGATACATCTAAAAGGCGCCAGACAGTGATGAGAAACAGATTTCAGAGTCAGAACAAAACCAACGTTTCAGGTTCACGTCAGGTCAGATTTCTTTCTACATCCTTAAATCCTCCATCTTTCACTCACTGTTCTTACACAAGCTGGCCAAATGGCGTAAAAGTCTAATGAGCCGAGTCAGTGGCCATTATGACTGAGGAGGTGAAGCCATGTCAGCCCCACGAGCTTCTCGTTAATTGCTATAGTTCATTAAGAAATGTGAAAAACTGCACAAGGAGACACTTTCTTTGATAATCAATATTTATCACTGCAGTTTTACGTCACATTCACTCCACATAATGTTAACTACAGCTCTTAAAAGCCTTAAAACCCAGCATATATAGTAAGTGGGGGTTAGCCATGTAATCACAGTTACTTCCTATAGGGTTTGTAGCACATCTGGCCAGCAGCAGCAGCAAAGTATTTAAATGACACATGAAAACGAGAGTGCAAATAGAAACTTAAGAGCTCTTTATACAGATTTGTACAACATAACAAACCTTTTCAGACATATTAATTCCCTCTGTCAGCTGTCAAAGGCTGTCTTCTAGCAGTGATGCTTTTTATGTGCAAAATAAAAGGGTTTTAATTTATTAATAGTTTTCTGTTTTCTGCTGAGTGCTTCATTGAACAGAGAAATGGGCTGAGGAACAAACATGCCTCCCCACAAATCAGTGTTGTAATAAAGACACACTTTTTATTCGGTCTTGCTCAGTCTCAGACAAAGCAGACTCAGGATTTTAATGCAATCATCAATACATTTTTGTTACTGTTAACTCGTCGTCCATCCTCGCCCCCTTTTACATGTACTCCAAGAAAGTGAATGTAGGAAACAGGAGAAGAAGCGGAGTATCCTAGAAAGAGTTTATCTGTAAAACAGCGTCCAAAAGAACTCGCAGAGAGTTTCACCCAAAGTTTTGGTCTTGCAATATTTGGTCTTGGTCTTGACTTTGTCACAACCCCTCAAAGTCTTGGTCCTGATACACTTTGGGCTGGGTCATTACTCAGTTTAATAACACAAATTCAATAACCTTCCAATGACATTCATCCTTACATCATTATAGGCTCCTCCACAAATCTATGCTCAGTTTAGCTAGCAGCCATTATGTGATGATAGCAACTCATCGTAATGTGAAGATCCAGAGTTAACTACAGATGTCAAACTGTATAGACAGGAAACATCGGGTTTTGTTGTGAGTCTGTCAGATTTAAAGCGTAGTCTCTTCATTAATTATAATATATAGGGAGATGAGATGTCCTCAGTAGACCAGAATGCAATGCGGCCACAAGAGGCGATTAGCTGCAGTTACTTTAAACAAATGCACCTGCATATACATTTTGTATAATCTTTTGTATTTTTAATTAAAACTTAAAACTTAAAACCTGTCATCGCTTCAAATACTAAACAGCCGCGATGTGATTTATGGTATATCCTGAATTCAAATATCGATGCAATCAGCTGATTATGCTGGTTAGGAACCTCAAAATGGGGGAAATATTTTGGCATAATGTTTGCCTCTCTTAGCTCAATTTTGAGATGAACGGATCATTTTTTCAAATGAAAGGGTAATTTAAGATGACATAAAGACAAATGGGGATGGAAGAAAGCTGCATCTGGTGCACGCTGCATCATCATCAACCACGCATGGTTGAACTGTGCAATGTCTTAATAGAGAGAGTTGTGTGTGGGATATCAAACACAGTTTTCCTCCTGCTTTGGGACGAATTACCTGCTTCCGATTTGTTTAAACAAAGAAAAAAAATGATATTTTAATCTCAAGTCATGATCATAACTCAAATCTTGTTCTCAGTGGAGGTATAATTACAGCAGTTACCTGTAGAGTCCCCCCAAATTAACTTTCTCAGTTTCCTCATGTACTCCTGGAAAACAGCTGGAAACCATTTCCTTCAACGAGAAAGTTAGATAATTATATTTCTGCACATGTTGGCTATCTATCTATCTATCTATCTATCTATCTATCTATCTATCTATCAAATATGGCTCATAACTACTTTAAAAGAAGGGCCCAAAGGGAATAAGGAGCTTATATTAATTTGTCGTCATACCGACTCTTCGTGGCCCCCTCGGGCAATCCTGCACGTCCGCCTGATACGTGGGCACGACAGTTTGAGAGAGGAACAGTGGATGAGGGGCGGGAGGATAGAAAATGTCTGCACTCTGATAATTAAGCTGCCTAATTTCTATGCCTGGTGAGGTCTTTATTCATTATGTGTTGCCATCAGCAATCAGTGGAACTTATTATTGAGAATATTTTTACTCCTCTACATATAATACTGCAACCAGGACTGTCTGTGTGCCCATATGTGCCCCTTTATGTGTACTCCTGACTCATATACAGTAAAGGGTCATTTATATTCACAATATGTTTGAGTGTGTGTGTGAGTGTAGAGTGTTTGTGTTTACCGATCCATCTGCTGTTGCGGTCGAGGCAATTGTTGTCCCTGGAGGCTGGTGGCAGCAGCTGCTGTATGAATGAACGTATGTGTGTGTTTGTGTGTTTGTGCGAAAGCCTCCGGGAAAGACAGATCCTGCCGACACACCAGCCGAAGAGCAGCCATACCCCACACACTCACACTCACACACACACACACACACACACACACACACACACACACACACAATCGTACAGGTCTATCAGCTGTCTACAGATCAGTTTGGTATGGTTTCACAGCAGTGAAGTATCTTCACTTCCTCCTCCAGCTCCTCCAGACGTCAGCATTAGCTTGTCTATGCACTTTATGAGAACAGCAGCTGCCAGTGATGCGGCACCAGAAAACTGGAGAAGAAGTCTCACATGTGAGCCCAGTCTGAATCTTATTAAATCTCTGGCACAGTGTTTGGGATTTAGAAAAAAGTCTCCAGAATTTTAATGATTAGTTTTTAGCTGAAGGAAGGTCCTCTGGGAAGTGGGCGGCTAAATGAGGTGACGGGCGGTGACTGATGGGAGATAATTTAAGGAACTTTTAGTTAAAGGCACTGTGATGTATTCCTTTTTTAATCGACTCAGCTGCATTTTTATATTCTGTCCTCAGACTTGAGTTCAAATCTTTTTCATCATTTATGCTTGTTATTGAATATTCTGCAGTTTCAGGCCTCAGCGCTGTCCTGTCCTGCCCCCCAATCTGCTCTAACGTACAGTATTGGCTCGTTACTCTGCAGGACTTAAAACACTGATGTTTGCAGATAGCCTTCGCCCACCGCATTCTGCTAATGCAGCAATCTGGCCCGTGCTGATTATCCTGTTATCCAGCAATACAGTACACACACACACATGCACACACACACACAGCACAGCACAACACTCAATACTTGCAATGTCTTGAATTTTTTTTTTTAACGACATAAAACTGCCAAACAAACAAGTATAGACTGAATGACTGAACCTCTGCAGTACAGTACTTAGAGAGAAGTTTTCTATATGAATAAAGCTGCACTGAGAAAACTGCCTGGAGGACCTAAAGGGTTTATCCTCTGATGTAAATGACTCATAAAAAGAAGGAACCTTGTAAATAAATGGCACGAAATGGAACAACATGTTTGTTCTTATTAGCAGCCTGGAGATGTCGACAATCCCCACTGTCAGCAAATTAGATTGGTGCAATTGGATTTACATATTTATAATTAACTCGGTACAGTGAGTGCCAGTTGTCCATGTGTTGAAGTAAAACATCACATTTTGGGCTTTGGGAAGCGTCCCTGATTCATCGTTTCTTTTGTCCTACGTGAAGCATCACAGTGAATCTTTTGAACTCACTAGGAGGAGACACGCCGGTTCAGACCCTCATTTCAAATACCACATTGTGTTTGTGCTCCATCTCCGATTGGATTTATTTATAGTAACTTTATTTATACATCATGCAGAGACAAACTGAGAAAAGCAGTTGACGTGGGGCTTTCACACAGTTTCTGTTTGGCAAGGACACAAAGTCCAAGGTGACCCTGTTGAAGGGATTCAACTGAATTAATGACATTTTCAGTGATTTAAAAGGCACACGTAGACTGTCATTGAAAAAGGCGCAAAAGGGAGTTGGAATAAAATCACATCGCACAAAAATAGACTTGATTATAGTTTGATCTATCGTGTTTTTCTATAATAATATTTACTTTATATCACTAAAGATTTGTTGGTTTCCATAGGTGCCTCCCTTAATTTTACTTGTATTTTGCATTTGTTTATACTTCAGATTTTTATCATATTGACAAAATGTGAGAGTCAGATTTATAGCTGAGTTTGTGATGAAAAAAATGACATGAAATGACATGAAATGTAGGACAAGGACGTTTTAAGGACGCTACACAAAGAGAAAAATTAACCTGGACTTCTAAAGGCTGCTGGCCGTTTCGAACATCACAAACTGGTCATTTTTATTCAGCATCTATTAATATTAAAATAAAAACCAACCAAGGGCTGAATTAGTGGATATTTTTACCATAAAAGACCTGTCCAGTCTACGCGCTTGTGTCACAGAGACCAGGCAGACTTAGTGACATTTAGTTAATGCTATTACCATTCATGTAATTATCGCTGGCATGAGGAGAAGCAGCCTTTGACTAGAAACAGAAAGTGAATGCAGACGTGCTGTTTCTATCCTTTTAAAATCAGCTTTCAGAGCCACACACTGACACTGAACATAAGCTGCTTTCATATTTATGTTATTTAAACAAATATTTGCATATAAATGAGCAGCAGCAGTGAGCGGTGTGTATTAAATGACTTCTTGCGGTGCAGAGAAACATCAATATCAGCCCTTTGGTCAAATCCACTGCTGTCAGTCAATGCAGAAACATCTGGTTCACCGCAAAGGACTGCATGTGTTTACCTAAATCACATACATGACGTGTGATTTAACTTCTGGAAGACACACACTGCACAAAGGTGCAGAGAAGCTTTATTGTGTGTTAACAGAATACTGAAAATCAGTGTAGCATATAAGCTCACAGCTGCTCCGAGCGCTGACGGACGGACATGTTTGCCATTTTGCACGAGTGACACACATGGATGACTCTCCCCCCGTCTTTGTGTCTGCGTCCTCGTGTCTTTGCGCTCACAGGTGGAGCGGGAATAGTCCTGCAGCAGTGCGATGCTCTATTTTAAGTCCCACGCTAACACATGTATACCTCTTACCTTCACCTGTCTTCCACTCTGCTTTCATGAGCTGTCTCCTTCACTCCCAGAGGAAACACACATTTAACCGTTCAGACGTTTCTCCCCATTTAGGATTGAGATTTTCATGCATACCTTCCTGTGTCTACCGTGCACTCATTTCTAGATTGCCACCTCTCGTGTCTTACAAGTTGCTGTTGTAAATCATCACGTAAGGCGGCTTATTAAATCATACACGTGTGGTCTCATCAGAACAAAGACCAACTTTTCATGTGCACAGAAAATGAACCACCACCTGACATAAAGGCTATTGTCACACTGCCATTTCCCTCAGTTGTTCTAATCCACCTGGGGCCAGCTCCCATCTATCTCTGTCCCTTTTGTGGCCTTGGGTGGCCTTTTTGTGCTTGGAAACAAGTGTGTTTTAAGTAATTGGCTCCTCCACGCTGGGAGCATGCACATCCACTGCATTGTGGAATAAATACTAGGGAGCCCCATGATGTGCAGGCTTTCCTCGCTCATTAGAAAGAGCTGACAGTGCAGCCCTAAAGCCCCAGTCCTCCTCCGCAGTGCCCATGCTGGATCGACACCAGAAGATAACAGTACAGCACACCAGTCTCTCAGAAGCCTTAAAAAACAGCCGCACTGCTCTCTAAATCCTCGCTCTCTCTAACTGCAGTAATGCACTAATGATTCTCAGTGGGAGGTCCCTTCAGTTTTTAGAAGATACTGCCACTATACATGGTTCAGTTCTTCATAATCAGCACTCTCACTATGACCCTTGCTCCTAAAGAGACACATCTCCTGCATATGGTTCCTTAAATCGATACATAGCAATCACTGACGTCCATGTAAGTCCTGGTCCGTTTTAGCTCTGCAGTGAAGATCACCTGTTTCAGTCTCTTAAGATTAGTGACCTCATGTGTGCATGTTATCTAGAGCGCAACTCCACCATCCTACAGTGATGTTTGTCACAGCAGCTGAGTGATAACACCTGAAAACACCACACACATACACAGGAACATATAGGAAGGGAAGGGAGTATTTGCCTGAAAACTGTTTTCTTTCAAGGGTACAAGGTGAACAAAGCAACATCCAGAACCACACCTTATAATTCATTTTTAAATATTCATGAACATAACTGGATATTTCCTGAATCTCTGTGCATTTGCTCCTCATTAACTGGCATCCTCTGTGTCCTCTTCACCCCCTCCTCCTCTTCCTGCCCTTTCCTTCTTCTTCTCCTTCTGTCTCTCTGCAGGATCCTGCTGACAGTGGTGGTGATCTTCCGTATCCTGATAGTAGGCATAGTGGGCGAGAAGGTGTACGAAGATGAGCAAATCATGTTCATCTGTAACACCATGCAGCCCGGCTGCAACCAGGCCTGTTACGACAAGGCCTTCCCCATCTCGCACATCCGCTACTGGGTCTTTCAGATCATCTTGGTGTGCACGCCGAGCTTGTGCTTCATCACGTATTCTGTTCACCAGTCTGCCAAAGCACGTGACCGAAGCTACTCTCTCCTGCATCCTTACATGGATCACCATGGTCATGGTCACCACGGTCGTGGGCATCACGACCATCACGCTCGCAAGCTCCACTCTCGCAACATCAACGGCATCCTGGTGCACCCTGACAGCAGTAAAGAGGATCACGACTGCCTGGAGGTCAAGGAGATCCCCAACGGACCGCGGGGTCTCCCTCAAACACACAAGAGTGCCAAAGTGCGACGGCAAGAAGGCATCTCGCGTTTCTACGTCATCCAGGTGGTGTTCCGCAACGCGCTGGAGATCGGCTTTTTGGCCGGGCAGTACTTCCTGTACGGCTTCAACGTGCCAGGGATGTTCGAGTGTGATCGCTACCCATGTGTGAAGGAAGTAGAGTGTTACGTGTCCCGTCCCACAGAAAAGACCGTGTTTCTGGTCTTTATGTTTGCAGTGAGCGGCATATGTGTGCTACTCAACCTGGCTGAGCTCAACCACCTTGGCTGGAGGAAGATAAAGACGGCCATGCAAGGGGTGCAGGCCCGAAGGAAGTCCATCTGTGAAGTGCGCAAGAAGGATGTTTCACACCTGTCCCAGGCCCCAAACCTGGGCAGGACCCAGTCTAGTGAGTCAGCCTACGTCTGACAGAGGCTTCTCTGCCTGGGGGCTCAAGGACCTCTTAAATTTTGGAGAAGAGCTATTCCCTGGCCCAGGACCCCCGATCATTAGGGCACAAGACTCACCACTGCATTATTATTCAGGAGCACAGACACAGACTCTGTGGTCATGATGAAACATCAAGTCACAACATCTTTGACACTTCAAGAGACAAAAATCACCTTCATAAAAAGGCAACTGTGTTGCTGTAACAAAGCTTACACCTAAAGCTTACATGATGGAGAGTTCTGCTCTGCCTAGGTGACACTAGGTGCCTTCAAAGAACCCAACAGATAAAACTGAGCAATTACTAATAATCTTAAAATACTGTAAAGATAGTCTGAGGTTTGAATTATCTGAAGTTCTTCATTATTTGCCTTTGCTGTAGATCAGAAATAATCCCCTTATTTTCCAGTTATGTGTGCATATGCAAGAGCTTAAGCTTGTGCATGCATACGCATGTGTGTGGGGGAAAAAAAGCCAATATCTGACATGAGTCAGAAAATTGAATGCTAAGCTAATTTGAGCTACTGGGAGAAAGATAATGTTATTTCTTATTGTCCGTAATATTCGAGTAAAGTCACTTGGTGGACGAACAAGCACCTTTTTGAACTATCAGCATAAACTGGAACACAGTACTCGATGTCAGTGTACCAGGCTTCTTTCTTATAACAAATGTCACCATTCTTCACTTTCTTTGTTGCATTAGGTGCCAATCAGCAACAGACTGATATTACCCGGGAGCTTTTTGTTCAAAATGAGACACACGGTGCATTGAAGAGTTTGATTTACTTTCCAACACTGTGTTACGCACCGCAATGCTCCCAATGCCTGCGAGGCACGCTGTTTACTCTCAGACGCCGCTAAAAAACAGTCAAGAAAAGTGTGCCGGTGTTTCCACTTTGTAATGTGTGATCACTGTCTTAGGGGGACGAGTGGAGTTATGTAAAGAATTTTTTTCAGATAAACAGGAAAAAGTACTGTAGTCACAAATATTTTAACGTGTAACCTCAAGCTTTTTTTCACAAGCAAGATTTGGTGCCATATTTCAAAGTTACTGTACATAGATGAGATGTAATAATATTACACTTAGCCTTTTCCCTGTGCGATATAGATGGGCTTCACTTGGATTGGATTGGGGGAACATGGGTTTGGGTGGTAATGAAGATTAATCATAGATTGCCAGCTTTAACAATATGTATTATTAATGTGCTCTTTGTTAAGCCTTCACCCTCTAATGGAGACTATATGTTCCAAAAAGTGTTTTCCCCCCTTGGACATTGAAAAAGGCATGTTACCGAAGCATTAATAGAATGGATAGATTATGACATGTAACTTTAAAAAGAGACTGTTTTATTTATTTGCATCCTGCTCCTGTGAAATGTAATACTTAGCATGCATGAAGATGAAAAATATAGAGATATGAACATAGAATCCCACTGTGGGAATATTGAAAGTGAATACCTGAAAGGCTCCAGAACTGCAGCAATAATAATAATAATAATAAAAATATATAGTATGTGAAAAAAAATATGTGAATAAATTATTATGCAAACGGTGATTCTGGCTGTGCTGTCTGTGATAAGAAGTGATAATTATTATGTACTGCTGCCACTTTACTTCTGTCAGTATGCTGTGAGGTAAGTGTAAACTAAAGAAACCTGACTGCGAATGATACGACACTCATACCTCAATGTGAAAATATTGTAGTACAAGTAAAAGTAAAAGCTCTGAATTCAAAAGTAAAAGTATTGTCAGCAATACATAAAGTATCAAAAGTAAAAGTACTCATTGTTTAGGAAATTTTCCTCTTTGAGTATTATATCATAATGTATCAAAGAATTAGATTTTTAATACTGATGCATTCATGTTTAAGTAGAATTTCACTGTTTTATCTATCTTGGTTTTGTCTTTGAACCAAGCAGCAAGCTGAAAACGAAGCCAATGAGGAAGTGCAGTTCCTCAAACAGCCACTTGAGGCTGGCTACAGAAGGAGTCAATCTCCATAAGATCCCATGTTAAAATGTCTAACTTCACAGCAGAAATAAACATGTTTACAGACCAGTACAAAAAACAGTTTTGGTCTTTATAGCTAATTTCCCTGTTCACGACAACTGTACTGAGTCGGGAGGCAGGAGAGGCAGGACTACAAACAAGGCAGCGGCCAGAGCCATCACTCTCTGAGCCTCAGAAACCTGTAGGATACATCATCCATTCTTTATACTGTCAATGGTTTTGACCCAAAATGCAGAGACAATGCAGTTTTAAGGAGGTTCAAATGAGAATAAACACAAAAATGAAAGTGATAGTGGCTGTAACCATCTTTATTCCTGCTGTGAAGTTGGACATTTTAACATAGGTACATAGAGATTGACTCGTTCTGTAGCCAGCCTCAAATGGACGTTCGAGGAACTGCAGTTTTTGGCACTTCCACATTGGCTTCACTTCACAGCTATGGAGGTTGCTGCTTGGCTGCAACACACAAGAGTTCATTCATCCATTGTATGTGACCGCTTATCCTCATCAGGGTCACAGTGGGGCTGGAGGCTATCCCAGCTGACTTTGGGCGAGAGGCGGGGTAAACCCTGGACATGTAGAGACAAACAACCATTCACACTCACATTCACACCTATGGCCAGTTTAGAGTCGCCAGTTAACCTGTTAAATGCATGTTTTTGGACTGTGGGAGGAAGCTGGAGTACCTGGAGAGAACCCATCCAGACATGGGGAGAACATACACACAAGAGTAACACTGGCAAATCACTGAAAGCTCAAAAGGTACCAAAGATTAAGCCATGGCACTTTGCCAACTGCAACAGGGACAATCTAGCCCAAGTGTGGTCTCTTGACCAGGCTTAGAGAGCAGGAGTGATTGCTGGATGAGAGACAGGTGTGCCTCATCAGCAAAACACGCATAACCACAACAATAGCTCTTTGATTGGAGGTAATTTGATCGACTTTACGTACAGCTGGGTTGTTAAAGCTCTAAAAAATCCTCACATTTTAAAATATATTGTGTTTTTGTATATTTATCTGCAAAGAAAAATGAACTTTCAGTTCAATAAAGTGGAGTAAATATACAATATTTTACACCAACAACATGTAGTGGAGGACAAGTATAAAGTATCAGATAATAGATCTACTACTAGTACTTATGTCTATCTTTACTTTCTACCACTGGTGGTGTACATGTCAGCATTGTATTACTGTAACATAAAATATACAGCAGCTTTCTGTGCTGCATAGGATAGATAGATAGATATATACAACAGACTGCAGAGTGCAGTGGACCGCTTTCAGCTGCACGGATTCAAAGGCTGCTATAATATTTATTATTCAACATTGAAAAATGATATATCTCTGAGAGAGCTACATTACCACACTCTCTGACTTTCTGTTGATGAATTATACATACGTAACCTGTTCACTTTCACGTCATAAAAAAACTCCAGCTAAAGTAAATTTATCATGCACTTTTACACCGAAAAACTAAAATGTTTTTACAATAAAATATCTCTGATATCCTGCACCGTTGCTCAACGTGACTCACAGGCAGGTAAGTTATTAGAGCAGACCTGATAATTCCAGTAATGAGCGAGGTTACTGAGGGAGATGTGTGGGGGCGGTGAACCTTTTAGCGTTATTAAACCTTCAGTCGGTGCAGGCGTCATATGGCCGTGTCCTGGGGAACACTGAAAGCATAGTGGGACTAGAAGAAGAGGGACGAGGGTGATGGAGAGGTGTGTTAATAAAGTTGATTGTCTGATAGGATGTAGCGTAATGAATTGTGTGGTTATTCATTCACTTAAAGGCCACACTGTGTTTTTATTGACAAGTGGGTAGCTGTGATTGACTCTCTGTTGTGTGTGATATACATTCACATCAACACACATCCACGCACGCACACGGACAGTCAATAAATGCCTAAACAAAAGCCTTTCTGAGGATGCGGCCAGGTCGGTTGCTGTGGTGACAGGAGGGCAGTAATGATGTTAAGCACCACAGAGACAGAAACAGCACTGCACCACCTTTCCTCCTCCTGCTGCTGCTCCACAGCAGTACGTCAACCTAAAGAACACACTCAAGTACAGAAAGTTAGAAACATGCTGTGCTGTGCTTTCTGCTGCAGTGCTGCAGCTACAGTTCAAGTGTGAGCAAAGTGACTGATAAGTATGATTATTACCTGCTAAAGATGCCTTTAGTTATAGTGATGACTCACAATAACTTAAAGATAAAGATTGGATAAAGGAGTAGAAACTATATGGGTGTAATATGAAGTTTTAATATTTGTAATATTGCTTAGAAATGAGTACTTTTGTAATTTAGCAACCGCAGTTTCAGAGTGCAATACCACTTCTGGAAATACAGACAGCTGTACAACATGTATTTGTTATGATTATGCTATTTATGATAAAAAAAATTAGAGAGTTGACAACTTTGCTAACAGCCGAATATCAAACAAGGTCAACAACACAAGACATAACAGCCACAGCTAATATTACTCACTAGCCCAACAACAAGAAGCCCAGCTCAACATCTTTAGTCTAAAGACTAAAAATCAGTCCCAGATTCACTCTCGTCTGGTGGCTTCTTGCTCGGTCACTCAATCCTTTTCTCTCTTAGCTTCTCTTAGGTGCTATTATGTCCATAAATGCTGCTGAGTGTCTTTACATTGCCTGCTTGCCCAGCTCCTGTTCTGGCACGACACTGGCTCTGTTCACCATCAACATTTCCACGCACCCCTGAAAACCTCCCCTTCCTGTGGGTTCAAAACGCTGTCTTGCAGGTTATCATACACAGAGCACAAAGTAACATAGTGCAGAAACAGACGTACAGGGAGCAGAGTGGCATCAACGTGATTTAAAGTCTCTGATTTTATGGTAGAAAAGTTACACAATGATGCCAAAGTTTGATAATTTACATATGCAGTCCCCGGGCAGGAAGATACGTAGTAAGTAAAGTACATAACCTCTTTATTTTTAATGAACATTATGAAAAGAAGAATGAAATTGATGACCAAATCACACATAACATAATTTAATGCTGTGGGTAATGTTCACATTTCACTCAGTTAAAGAAGCTTTTTCACTACTTGGATTCAAGTTTTGGACGTCATGTAGGCCTGTCTGGCTTGTGAACAGTAATATCCTGACTGGACCACCTACAAGAAGAGATATACAGGACCAATATATCACCCACATACATTTGTTCATCCAGTACAGTCTATTAAATATAGGACATACCACCTGCTTACTCATGCATTAAATCATTGCAGATAGACTGTTAACTGTGATGTGTAATCACAGGGATGGTTAGGGGTTTATACATTTTAAAAAGTCATGCATTAGCAGGGGGCTGACATGCTACACTGTGAACGAGAAAATGAACAAAATTTAACGAGAACTTAAATCGACCCGCTGCAAACCGAAACAGGCGAGTGTGTGCTGGCCAGCATGAGATGATACGTTGGCTGCAGCTCAAATAATTTCCACTGCGGTGGATAAGGGAACCATTTTAAACAATCCCTTGGTGTTCTGCTCTCCAATAAAGTGGCTGAAATGAAAACTGAAACAACAAAGTTTAAATCAGATAATGTGTGGGTACGCAGGGAATTAAGACCGCAGGCCTTTTAACACTGTGCCACTTTCTCTCTGCCTTATTTGCTGGAGGTGTGCAGAGATATTGATGTTGGACTAACTTTAATACACTGTAGTCATTACTCAGCAACTCACTTTTTTTGTTGTTTCTCAGCTTAAGACGCCAGTAAAAACCACCTAAACACCTATAAAACATAACATTAACTATTTATTAGATCTACAAAATAACGCACAAACCATCAAATGATAAAAATAAGTCAACAGATCTATCATAAAGGATGTTCAGCTGAGCTCCCTTGACTCCAGACTGCAGGTCTGCAGTATTATGACTCAGAATCAGACCCAGTGCTTTCCACAAACACACCACGTTATGCAGGAAACTGACTACATCTGATTACTTTCACTGTCATCTCACTTTTATTTGCAGAGTTTTTGATCAAATTGACATGTTTGTTCTTCAATGTCACACAGAGGAATCCATGAAAAACATCATATTTTTGCCACACACAGCAACTTTAGTTAGCATCAATGTCTAAACTTAATAACAAATAACAGAAACCCAGTTACCTTCACTACTGTATGTCAGTGTCTGCGTCATTTAGAGGTGCAGTATCTACCAATGATGCTTGCTTGCAAGAAAAGAAAATCAATTTGATTGATGATATTGGACTTCTTGACGTCTGGATTATTCAGTTTGCTTTCTCAAAGTCTCTTTAGCAGATACACTATCTGCACCACCAGTGCCTTTTTCCATCGTAGATGTCTTTTTTTAAATCTAAACAACCAGATGTGACTCATGATGTGACTGACGTCAAAAAGTCCTAATGAAATGAGTCTAGATTTTTCTGTACAGCAGCAACATGTACAGTATTGTCATCTGTGTGAGTTTTTCAGAGTAAAAATGAATAAATTATAAAAAAATATATAATATATTCAATACAATTTTACAGTAGTTTTTTTTTTTACAACCAAACTGTTTTATATTATTATGCCGATAATGACAAATTACAGTTATTTCTTATTTTTGTACAGAAAAAAAATAGTATTAATAATTATTTATACAGTATTTCTGTGCTTTCTTAAATTACATACAAATTTATATAAAATTACAGCAATTATCTGTAATTAAATATGTGGCTCACTTTATTTAAGGTGTTTGATTGCAATAATTCAGTTAAAAGTCTGTAAAATAACAAATTATTATGGAAGATGTTTGATTGTAAAATGTCTGTAACATAACAGTGTTTCTCCATCAAAGGTGTTTCGTAATAATTCAGGGATAATCTGTATAATAAATAATGTTTCTCTGCAAAACTTTGATTGAAAATTTCAGTAAATTTATAGTTGATGACATTTGTTTGAAATATGATATTTTATTTTCACTTAACAGGTTTTTTTTTTTTTACAGTGTGACTCTGTCCCTCCGGTAAATATCTAATTTAGAAAAATCAAAATATTATTATTTTTCCTCTGTATCGACGAATCAATGTCACCAGATTGATTGCCCTTTGCCATCTATTACACAGACATTCACCCTTGCCTCCTCATCAAATTTTCATCTGCTCTGCGACCTACTCGCCACCGCTGATTCATTACTATCCCAGTAATAAGACAGCACGAGGAGAAGAATCATTTCATTATTCCTCTCCCATGTTCCTTGGATATTTCCCTCTCTGCCTCTTCACTCATTCATAAAGATGAAATTGAAGTTGGCTTATTCGTCTCTGGAGCCTGCTCCACTTCGAGCCTCTTAATGTCTCGGGCCATCAATCCGTGTCAGTCTCCATTCTGCTCTCTGCAAGTAACTCCTTACATGATAACCCTGCTTGGCACCGTCTCTCTGCCCTCTCTCTCTCTCTGTCTCCATCTGGTCCTCTCCTCCTCCACCTGACTCACCCCTCTCTCTTTGCACTGCTTCCACCACCTCCACGTTTTATTTTGCCCACCTGGCTTCCTCCGACCTTCTCTGTCCTCACTCATGTAGGAGCTAGTCTGGCTTTTCCACCTTTGAATTTAACATTGATTCCAGTGTTCCAGTGTCATTGCTCCCCTTTCTCCTTGTTTATATCTGTGAAAGTCTTCTGCTGTACTGCAGGAAATCCCTCCCACACCTTCCTCTCTCTGAAACTGGCTTTGACCCCCATTCATCACTTTTCTTTCACAACAAAGGATTTTGACGCCAAATAGAACATTGACAAAAACTGAGATATATTTTCCAGAAAGCTTTTTATTGTCTCCTTCTGTAACTCTACTCATGCTGACACCTCAGTCGCCTCAGTTGATGATATATATTACTGAACAAACATGTAGGCTTTGTCTGCCTATATCCTTTAAATCTGTTTCCACAGCCGGATGGATGACGTGTAAACATACATGTACGTGCACACATTCGCATCTGCTTCTCTTTAAAGATCCGACTTAAGAACATATAATCCTCCACTGGGAGCCCAAATTAGCCAAGAAATTGCTTACCGCAGTATCTGTTTGTGTGCCGTCCTCTCAGCGTCACATGACACTGCTTCACCACCAGCCTGGTGATTTCAAAAGGCTGATGATGTGAGAAGTCGTGGGTCATTTGATGCTGATTTTATTTTTCCAATCCTGCATGGCAGTGAATTGTACTGTCAAACAACTGTAACAAAAAACTAGTTTTACGAATATAATTTTACTCTGGTGCTAAAAATCCTTTTAGTCAGTAGATACAGGCAGTTTTACAGCTCTGGAAGTAATGGTAGACTCAGTAGAGAGCTACCTGAGCAGAGAAGATGCATTTCTGCAATGAGATCTTTAAAAACACTACCACACAGGGGAGGACAGATGCATAGTTTCATTATGCTGAACTCAAGGACAAAGCAGATCAATGTAGAGAAGGATGCAATCGACAGAAAAACCACATACTGTAGTATTAGTATTAGGCCCCAAAACACCTTTGCAGCATGATCTGTCCGAATAACATCCAAATACACAGTGTAGCCCGTGAACCTTTGGCTCACAAGCTCTCCCTCTACACCCATCCTCCACATGCTTCTTCTACCTCCTATAGATCAATAAACAGATCACATAAATTAGGTGTAAGCCTAATCTTATTTTGTAATTGCACAAGATCTCACGTGGTTAGCATCCATCAGTTTTGTGCAATGAACAGCTGGAGAGGATGCAAATGTTCCCACTGCAGATGTGACATTTTTTTTACAAAAATCTAGAGGAAGAGAGGTTGTAATAATCTGATTTAGGCTGGAATTGAACCAAGAAGTTACCTCATTTCCCCATGAACATGTCTAAACCTTGAACATTGCAGGGCAGGGCTTTTATTTTGTCCCTGCACAGCTGTTTCCCGACTCATAGCATTAGATGGGGGAAGGTGGAGAGCAGCAGATTTATATGGACATTTAGGGGTCACAGTTTAGAGGCTGAGTGTCAGCAAAGTGAATTGTGTGTAGTGGTAATGATCACACTGAAACATAGCGCCTCTAAGAGGAGCAAACTGCAAACTACAGCTTCAATCTAAGCAAACAAACCATCCAAATCCTCCTAATGTTGGTTGGTAATAATCAGATCAAGAGATTATTTGTCTAACAGTGTAAATAATTCACCTGACAGAGAATGACAGACTGAAAGTGGAAGAAAAGCTGTGACTAAATGAGACATTTAAACATGTTTTCTGCTGTCTCTCATTGGTATTTTGTCCTGAAGGATCAGGCACCTCTGGACCACCTGAGGTCTTAATCCGGACTTCTCCATTCATCCACGTGGATCTCATCATCCCACCTCTCACAGTTCACGACTGCTGATCTCTGCCTGTGTGCATGAAATGTCTAGATAAAGAGATTATTCTGCACACTGGTTCAAAACATTGTACATGTAGACAGTGTGCAAAACCCTTCATCATGTGTCCTGACGGTTGTTTTTCCAACAGACGAGGCTGAGGAAGGACATGTTATATGCATGAAAGCGTCTGAATAAAATGAAAAGGAAACTGAAATAATAATTTCCCTTTCCGCTGGCACACTCCTCAGTGTACATGGAGACCCAGTTTCAAGGACCGACAGTACAAAATTACGTTAGCATTTAGTTTCAAGCTGGCATTTGGCCACAGGAGCCATTACAGAAATATGCAAACATAATCAGGACCTCAGTCAGATGCCTAATACAATGAATGAAAGCAATACATTAACAAAGGTTAAAAGGAGAAACAGCATCCCTCGCCTGGCTCGCTTCCAAAAATTAAGATTCAGATTTTATTCTTGTGATAATCATCAAGCAGGCGAAGCCTCGAATACAAAGTAAAAGATGTAGACTACATGTTAGTTTTTTTTTAAATAATATTAGCATCATAGCATTTTAAGCTGAGGAACAAACCAAAACTTAACATAACATGTTGTTTGACATGTCTTCTGATCTTCTGAAGCTCCAAACTTCAAATCTATCTTCACATCGGAGCAACATAAGATCAGTCATAACATGCTAAAAGTTAACATGGCTATGTTGTGTTCATCACAGACTATATAAAACATGGATAGTACCTGCAATGTCACCCACACGTTTCTAAAGAGCCGTTGTGAAGCTCATAGTGTGGTGGCTCCCTCGTCGCCGTCTTGGCAGTCCTGCCTCTGTCGCCTCCCAGCTAATCTGAAGATGAGCGTGGGTGGAGCTGAGGTGGGCTGAATGAAGCCTGTTAGCTCAAATAAGCCACCTGTGATGGCACCAGTCAATCAAAGTGGCCACGCTCTTAATTATGCATAACTTTAAGCCTTGATATGATTTGAACAGAGGGTGGTTGGTTAGCACTGGTGACCAGTTCTGCCCAAGATTTACCCAGTCCTCTTTAACTATGGTTATGGAAGATGGATAAATTATTTGAACAGGTGCTCAGTACAGTTGTCATGAACGTGAAAATTAACTGAAACCAGACTTTTTGTACCAGACTGTAAACATTTCTGCTGTGAAGTTGGACATTTTAACGTGGGGGCTTATGGAGACTGACTCGTTATGTAGCCTTCCATAGCTGTAGTCAAGTGGACGTTTGAGGAACTGCAGTTTTTGGCACTGTGTTGGCCTTATTTCACAGCTTGCTTCACGCAAAACACAACAAATTAGAGTTGAGGCTGATTAAAACTTTAATTTGATTACAGGGCTGGATGAAATTTTATAGAATCTTCAACGTTAATCAAATCAAATCAATTCATCCTGAAGGGGAGCATTAATGTTTGTACCAAATTTCAATGCAAACTATCAAACATGATATTTCAGTCTGGATCAAAGTGGACTGGACTGTGTATTTCAACCCCTAAAACCATGAAGCTAACAACACTGTAAAGCAACTGAACTGACAGCAAAGATAAAGTGCTGAAAACTTATTTTTGTGTTTATTTTTGACCAAAGAGAGCCCACTCAACTGAGTATTTATAACTCTCAGAAAGTCAGAAACTGCTGAGACTTTAAGATTTTAATGGAACATCAGATGTTTTGTTTTTTAGACCCCAAAATAGGTTTGCACTTTAATTATTCAGTTTTAACCTCGCTCAGAGGCTGGAAACAACAAAAACCTGCATCACTTTTCCTCTGACGTCTATTTGTGTGTTTCTTTTTTTGTGTAACAGCTTCAGATTTTACACCCTGATGACGTGACAGTGTTTTTGTCCACCATGCAGCTCTTTTTCAATTAGCAGCTCCCAGCATGGTCGTCCAAACCCAGCAGTGTGCGCCTGAAAATGAAATTAAATCTGTTACGTCTGTTCTCAGGCGTTGACTCTAAAGGACAATGAGTCAATTTTGACCCCCTGTTGAACAAAATCACATTGCAAAGCTTGCTGGGTGTGGAATATAGCGCTGCTTTTAGCTGTTACAACTATAGAAGACGAAGCAATGAGTGGATGTCACCTGCTATCTGCCCTCCTGAGCCACCAGATGTTGCTGTAGTGCAGGAACAGACGGTGGAGACTCACAAGGAGGCTGGTCAGCATCTGGATTTTTAAAAATATGCAAAACAAGCTGTATTTCTTACTTTCTGCAAACGTAGCATTGTGGAGATGCAAAGTGTAAACAAGTTTGACTGGTGGTCAGTGTAGCATGACACCATCGGGTTCAGGAGAGGTGATACATCTGGCTCCAGTGAGGCAAAAGGCAAAGTCAGACAGGACGAACTGTTCCTGTTACTCAAATTCTCAGAGTGGAAAGAAAAGTTGGGTGTGTTTCCCCCTCGATCAGAGTTCAACCACATGAGGAATTTCTCATCTGTGTGTATTTTCACCATTTACATGTTTGTTGGATAATTTTTTGGAGTTCCCACCCCACACACTCACAGCTATCTGTCATCTGGTCGTACATGAGCAGCCCTCCGAGTAACATCCCCGGGTCAAAGAGTTCACTGTAGCTACACTAGAAATGGTTTGTTGCTCCAGAAGATGTCCCCACGAAACAGAAAGCAGAGTGCGTCTGCATTTTTATGCATTTCCTGTAAAAACGGTCATATTTAGAGGGACTTGGCACAGATATTGATTGGCTATTGTAAAAGCCAAGGCCCTGGGACTGAGCACAACCCTCAAAACCAGCGGTGGCCAGTCTGGCAGGGAATACAGCAGCTTACCGAGGTGTGTTTCGTGCTGGGTTTGGCTCATGGCATCCCGGGCTGAGCCAATTTGGTCTAATGACAACTAGCGATTTGTTAAAAGGACACTCATTGTTGTTCATGATTGCTCAAATATCAAAACAGAGAACAAATGCTTATCTTATTGACGGGACATTTTTAGATGATCAGCTGAACATTTTAAAGCACAAAATCCCCAAATTCTTCTGGTTCTGGTGACTCACTTTTGAATATTTTCCAGTTGTCACAGTCTTGTATAATAGTATATTGCATAACTTTGAGTTTTTGACCTTAATCGGAAAAAACAAGCAGCATGAATACAATCAACTCTTTGTCACAGTTCTGTCAAGAAAATAAAAAAGAAATGAAGTAGATGAAAGCATCAGTTTCCTAATTTAATTAAAATGGGTAAAGTCTGATATATGGAATATTTGAAATGCCTAAAACAAAATCAATGAAATAAAATGAAATACCATGCATAATTAAATGAAAAGCATGTTAAAGGACTTTTGTCTTTAATAACTGAATAAATTGTTTAACTGCATTTCTCACGCCACATTAACACCAAATCACAACACAGAAAATAAAGTGGCAAAGTGTTTTGTCTTTCAGTGTTGTCCAACAGAAGACAGCTGTTATGATGTTTTGATACAAAAAGCGAATCCAAATGCAGAATGAGGGAACAAGAGGAAACTTTAATCACTTACAGAAAGAGGCAGGTAAACACAGAATAACAAAATGCGGCTGAGGAAAAAAACAAATTAAATCCAACAAAAGTCCAATAAACTTTAGTCCAACGTGGAAAAAAAATCAAGATATATACTAGAAGCAGGAACAGCAGCATGGGGAGAAGCGAAAGAGCCAGTTCGAATACAGAGCACGTGACGAGGGAAAGAGATAAAACACATGGATTAAATACAAGAGAATTAATTAAACCCAGGTGATGCAGAAAAACAGAAAACAAAGACAACATTAGGAACAACTCTCTCAACTTAAAACAGGAAATGCTAAATCAGAAAACCGTGACAGCAGCATCACTTTATTTTAAATCTTCCAGGTTTTCCTGTTTTTCTCACAGTTTATTATTTACTTATAATCAAAATTAAACCAAACTCAAATAATAACTGAAAAAAGGAAGTAAAGCTTGCAGCTGACTGATGCTCAAGTGTTATGCTGGTACAGCTTGTGTGCAGGAAAGAGGAAATATTCCCTGTGCGTCAACACTGTGATGAACTGGTGACCAGTTTATCACAGAGTGTACCCCACCTCTCGCCCAATGTCAGCTGGGATCGACTTGATCATGGAGTACAGTTGTCATGAACGAGAAAATGAGCTGTAGAGACCAAAACAGTTTTTTGTACCAGGCTGTAAACATGTTTATTTCTGCTGTGAAGTTGGACATTTTAACGTGGGGACTTATGGAGACTGACTCACTTCTGGAGCCAAATTCAAGTGGACGTTTGAGGAACTGCAGTTTATTTATTTTTTTGGCACTTCTGTGTTGGCTTCACTTCACAGCCACAGAGACTACCTACCTGTGTTAGCATGCCATCTGCTAGTTAGTGTAAAACACAAAGTGCAGCTGAGGCTGATATAAAAAAACTCGATCTGATCAAAATTAAATAAAGAGTGTTAATCACGTCAAAACAGTTCATTAACTGCTGCTGTATGTTTGTTGCAGTTACAGCTTATGTGCAGAAAAAAAGGAAATATCGCTTCATATATCATTAACCCCGCAGATGTACCAGTGTTCAAAGATCAGACTCATAACTGGGTGTCTTGATGTATTCATTGATGGGCTGGGTGAGTGGGTGACTTCACACGTTGCCTAACAATGTTATCACATTTGATGTCATCGTCCTATCTCAAAGCCGCTCCACGTCCTGACTTGCTCGTGTCGACAAGGCTGACATGGTTGGAATGCCACGGAGGAGCAAAGGGGGGGGGGTCTGTCCTTGTCGTCATAGAAACCGCCTGGATATACGACAGCAGTCTGACAAGAGTCGTCAGGATTTACATGTTACATATGAAAAACAAAAACACATCTCTGTGATATGCCACGACCTGTCCCTCTCCCTTCCTCTTTATTGTCTTGACATGAAACTCGCACAGAGAGAAGGGGATTCACATTCCACAGCTGCCTTCTTGCTGCCTATTTCAGTTTCAGACACAAACATCACCACTTTGAATTAAGGCAATAAATAATCTTCACTGCTCTCTAATTACTCTGACTGCCTTCTTGTGCTTCCCTCAAAAAGAAAAAAGAAGAAAAAGGAAACTGCACTGTTCTCGAGGATTTTTTTCATCATCCCTCTCCCTCCTAATCCTTTCTCGTTCTTTTAGTGGTAGAGTTAGAAATTTGGAGAATTCTTCTCAGTGACCACACCAAACTCTCCAGTCACATGTCCTCTTTTTTTTTCCCTTCCCCGTCCTTCTCCTAAATAAGGAATTACAATTTGAGTGGGGAAAAAGAGAAAGAGAAAAGGGGCGGGTCATGGAGTGAAATAAGAGGACCTCGAAGGCGTATCTCTCTCTCTTTCTCTCTCCCTATTTCTGTTGAATGTGGTGAAGTCATATATCACAGACAAGGGTGTTTGCTGTACTTATGTTGGCAGTCCTATACAGTGCACTCTGCACTGTGTTGTAAGGAAGAAGAAGAGCAGGAACACAAGCCCAAACTCACCTGTAATTCACCTGAAAGCTTCAACACAAAGTAAGTAAACACCTCCTTTTTCTTGTTGTTTTTCTCTGGACTTCACTCATCAATCTCAGTTTTCTGGTTTCTCACGAGAGTGAAAACATTTCTTTGGCGCTTTTAAGTTTCTGGTTAACTGCAGGAAGCATTAAAAGTGTAATGCATCACATACCCCACCCTCGCTGTCTGTCGCTTCCCCTCTCTGCTCGTGCTTGATACAGAGAATAAACACTGAGTTAATGTTTAGTTTCTTCCGTGTGGATTAGACCCCTTGAATGAGCTGATCTTAAATTCTTGTGTTTCTTATCTACTTGTTTTCAGCACTCTCACACTCCAAGGCCTCACAGCTTCAGCTTCAGCCTGCCCTTAACATGTAGCCACTACTAGTCTAATAATATGTAATTTTCTAGTTTAATTTGTGCTCTGAAAACCAGGCCCCGCCGGTTCAGGCAGTAAAACTCGTGCATGGGTTGTCACATATGTTTGGATCACGGATAAAGTTTTATGTGCATGCAAGCAAGTTCTTTGGACTATTGGGTAACCTAAGGAGCGTGACTTCAGGTGGTGTTTGGGCTGTTCTCACTAGTCTTCAGTGATAAAGGTAGAAATGCTGAATTAACAGTCTGGGTCAGCAGCAGCTGGGACTGTGCAGGATGTCAGAGAAACATGGCCGTGAACATTGTAAGAAATATTCATGCGAACCAGCTCACGTCACAAAAATGGTTTCAGACCAACTTTTTTAGCCGTTGGAGCGGAATGAATAATTATGAGTAGGAAATGGTTTTAAAATGAGTCGACCACTGTGATGTAAAAGTTGAAGAATTTGGGGCGGGGGATGAGAATGACGACGATAACAGTAACATCTTCTGAGTCAAGATGCTTAACCCTCAAGTGGCATCAGGGATCAGTGGGCGAAGCACAGAGGAGGAGGCAGTCTTTAATAAAATATAAAAAATAAAGACCTATGATGTGATTTGTAGTGAAGCTGATGTGGTTTAAGGCCTGTAAATGTAAAAATATTGTTGTTTGATAGTAGTTTGTAGGCCAGAAAGCTAATTTAATGTGTGGTGACATGTACACAGAGCAAAGGTTCATTCATAAAAGCTTTGAGGCTATTTACAAACATATTTATTAAAAATTAAGATGTGTTACTGCTTGTTAAAGCATGTATAAGAAGCAATACATCACCCATTTTATGATATTTCAATTTAGGAATCTCCACGGTAGCGTCATAGCTGTTGCTTTTCGTGGCGTACTTTAACTGTGACTCTATGATTACAAAATGTTCCCAGTGGGCTCCTCCCAGTTAGTTTCTTAACATCCACAAATCTACATAATCTAAAACACACACTCCAACACCTGTACACACACTCTGCTTGTTTACTGTCTACTTTACTGTAAAATCCTGACCTAATCTTAAGATATCCGATCCAGAAGTTTTACGTGAGGAGTTCAGAGAACAAAGTGCAGATTAGACCGAGGGTCGATCTGAAAAAGAGTAGACTCCCTGACTTCATCATCCCTCATCGCTCACTGCACGCAGAGATAAGTCCTGATGTTTGCAGCAGCTGGATGTTCTCCGGGCGTGCTAGGACATACCACAGATGGAAGTCCCGTGATTGAGAAAGAGACTTTTGGATGTGTGTGAATGTTTAGATATTTAATTCACCCTTGTTTCTGGTTTTTGGAACAACTTGGCAAACAGGAAGACGCTGCTCCTCTGCATGCTCATATAACCACTGCAACTTCAGACAATGAACAAAGACAAAAGAGTGATCTCTGGCAGCTGGGGCTCCAGTGTGGAGTTGTTAGACACAAAGATGATTTGTCAATCTGTCAACACGTATTGTGTAAGACCAGCAAGCTTCTGATTTGCAAAAGGTATGTGTTTCTGCCCTCGAGGACTTAATAAAACTACTTTATATCTGCAGAAATACAACACAGATTCTTACACATATGCACGCAATCCTACATGATACCTCCAGCCTCATGCTTTCTCTATATTTGCAGAGCATGCCATTCATTTGTGGGCAGGAAGTTAAATATTGTAAGAGTAGGAGGGTTTTTCCTATCAGCTATAAACATCTCCATATGTCATCTTCCTTCCCTAGAAATTTAGAAGCCATATCTGTAAAAGCAATAACTGCACACATACTTCTCTTGTTTTTAAGTTAAAGGCCGTTCCCATGGTGAAGTGTGTTGTTTTGTTTAGAGTCTTGTACACACATAGCTACCTTTGTCAGAGAGGGAGGAAGGAAATGACAGCTGAACGAGCAAACAGGATACAGAGAGCAGGAGGGGGAGGCGGTCCCGCTAAAGCCAACAGGAAGCTCATACTGCATTAATAAGTTAGACAGGCCGACCATAATTACTTACAGAGAACAGCAGGGGTGTAATTCTTGAAGACGTTTAGCATTTGCAACTTCCACGGTACAAACTCTTGACATGGTTTGGATAATGGGAATAGAAAGCCAGAGTCTGGGGGTGTCAGTTATCCAAACATCTGCACATCAGCTCATCTGAATCATAGAAAATACACATGTATACATATATTCTGGCCTTAAAGGGATAGTTCAACATTTTGGGAACACTGACTTTGGGACTGTTGCTTCGCTGCGAGCAGCAGTGCTTCTTGTAGTTTAATTGTAGTTCTTCTGGCAGTAATTAAACAAGTGTTTGCACTGTCGCTTCACAGCAAGAAGGTTGGTTCTGGTTTTAACCCCAGTTCAGGCCCTTCCTGTGTGGCTTCCTCCCACAGTCGCAGGTTAACTGGTGACACTAAATTGCCAGTAGGTGTAAATGTGAGCGTGAATGGTTGTTTGTCTCTGTGTGTCAGCTCTGTAATGAGCTGGTGACTTATCCAGGGGTGTACCCCGCCTCTCGCCCAATGTTAGCTGGCATAGTCTCAGGCCGGTTACAGAAAATGGATGAATGGTTTTAATGTGTGATCATTTGTGAGCTTTGTTGGTGCTGCTTAGCAAACTTTGTTACCAGACAGAGACACACACACACACACACACACACACACACACACACACAATAGAAACACATTCACATGCACGTATGAGGAAGTGTGTGTAAAATCCCTGTTTGTTCTGATTACAGGCCAGGACTTTGGGTGTGAGCACGGCAGGAATTTGATTGTGAATATTGTTAATGTGTTAAATATCGATATTGAAAAGGAGTTAACTTTGTTTACCTAGCTGCCTATCTAACACCACCTTTCCCTGCCAACAGGATCAGCATGTCAAACAGAGGTCCTGCCTACGGTCTGACCCGCGAGGTACAGAGTAAGATTGATAAGAAATACGACCCGGAACTGGAGGAAAGGCTGGTGGCGTGGATCATCGCCCAGTGTGGCTCTGGAGTCAGCCAGCCCGAGCCGGGCAAGACCGGATTTCAAATCTGGCTCAAAGATGGATGTGTGAGTGTTGGGTTTGCATAAATGTAAACACCACATTGTAATTCACATTGTGTAGAGTTTATTTAGGCATGTTTCTCTCTGTGTTTGCAGGTGCTGGGTCAGCTCATCAACAGCCTGTACGGATCCAACAAGCCGATCAAGGCCATCAAGAGCTCCGGCATGGCGTTTAAGCAGATGGAGATGATATCCATGTTCCTCAAAGCTGCAGAGAACTATGGAATCACCAAAACGGACATGTTTCAGACCGTAGACCTCTTTGAGAGTAAGACAATCGGCAGTTTTGTTATGTGTTTACCACAAAGTTAGAGAGGAAGTGAAGCTGTGTTCAGAGGCGGAGAGCATAGGTCACTGTCATGTGTTTGTGTCTCTGTTCACGTGAGATTGTTGCATGTTTCCAGGCAAAGACCTGGCTGCTGTCCAGAGGACCCTGATGGCTCTGGGTAGTCTGGCTGTAACAAAGAGCGATGGGTGCTACAGAGGAGACCCCAGCTGGTTCCATAAGTGAGTGTTTTCCCCCCTTCGTGTATAAACTACTCACTCTCTGTGGAGAGTTGGTCAAACAAAGGAGGTTTCATTTCACTGCTGAGAGATGAGATTGTGGACTGAGAGATGCTGTGTTTGTATGTGTGCAGGAAGGCTCAAGAGAACAGAAGAGATTTCTCAGAGGAGCAGCTGACCGAAGGCAAAAATGTCATCGGCCTGCAAATGGGTACAAATAAAGGAGCATCTCAAGCTGGAATGACAGGCTATGGACGGCCCAGGCAGATCATCAACAACCCCTGAATCTGAGCAGCGAGGATGGAGAAACTCTTGACTCTTACCTCGGACGTGAGGAGAAATGTAATCTGACTGTTTTCAAGGCTAAACTGGACCAAAACAGGGATCAACGAGAAAATGTGCACATATACAACACAGACTCCATGTTGAACACACATATATATGAACATAAACAGTTTAGACAGAGTATTTTACACAGTAAATTAGGTTATATTTTTTCATTCCAGTTGCATGTTTCAACCCACGACCTAAAAATGAAATGTCCTTTGCCTTACTGCAAACCAGACTTCTTACCTTCCAGACACACAGAGTCTCGCAAAAATCAGCTTGCAGATACTGAGTAATCCATCACATCCAATATTTAGTTTGCTTTATTCTTTATTTTACAGCATGCAGTCAGGAACTCTTTTCAGAAGTCGACCCCTATGTTTCACTTGTTTGCTTTTTGTTTTGAAAATGAACGATAAAGAGAAAGTGGTTAAATGTGATGCACTTACCAGCCACTTCATTAGGTGCACTTGTACTATAATGTGATCCAATATAACAACGGTGCAATAAATTCTACTTTATGAAGCTTATAATATTTCAGTTTTTATTGACACTGTCAGAGAGGTATTAATTGAACTGTTATGTTTATTATTGAGGTTGTAGTTTACTGTAGTGTTAAACTGGACTGCATTATATTGAGAGGTGTTTCTAATATTTTGGCCACCTCATTTACATACATGAGAGGGCCACAATATTAGAACCACCTTTCACTATAATTCAGTCCAGTTCAACTACAGCACTCAACACCTCAATAATGAACATGAAGTTGAATTACGACCTCTCTGACGGTGTCGACAAAAACTGAAACATTATAAACTTCGTAAAAGTTGAATTTGTTGCAGAATTGTTGTGTTGGATCACACTGGATTGTACAGGTGTACCTAATGAAGTGGCCGGTCGCTGTAGATAACCAGCCTCAGTTTCGAGTCTGATTTATTGTGTGCTGAAATCAGTTGGAATAAGTGGCAGCCTGGAAGGTAATAAGTGTTGTGTGTAAAGCACAAAATTGGAAGATAATAGGTTATAAGAAGTAAATCCACCAGTGTAATCGTGTAAGTTTAGAAAGTGAATTGAAAAGTTTCAAGAAAAGTATAAAAAATACAGCATAACGTGTGTTTTAGCTGCTCCATAACACAATCTGCAGTTATACGCTCTCTGTTTACTTATTTCTAATCCATATGAATTTATGTTTAAGAGTTTAATGCATCATTTATAAAGACCATGATTTTGAAATAAAGTTTGATTTACCTGTAAAGAAGTCTCTCGTGTGATGAATAACAACGACATTAGTAGGCTTAGTGCACACATCTACTGATGATCAATATTAATCACACACTGTGCCAAAATCACTGTGTGATCCTTCATCGCCTGGTTGCACTTGGTAAATAGTAAAAGAGATTAAGTAGTGTACATAGCAACCCACGATAAACATGTCAGAGTTTGTGCAGGTAACTATAGTATAAAACTGCGCCTTGTTTGCTTTGAACATGAGCAGTACACCACGCAGCAGAGATAAGCAAATGTAATAAAATCTGCCTAAAAGAGGAGGAGAGAAAATGATGGGAGGGAGTAATGGTGGGCGGGCATAAATTCTGGATTTTTCCTGGCTCTTAGAATGAGAGAAACAAGCTGGAGTCAGAGTAGAAATGTCACTATCTCCTCTCCTGCAAAGCTTTTGTTTATACTCTGTTTTAACTTGAGTACTGACGCAGAAAAACGCCGGACATAGATGAGAAGAGCAGGAAGGAGATGACCGAAGTTAGTTAGGTCAGATCAGAGCAGGAGATTATAAAGAAACAACAGTAGGTGGTTTTATTTTTTGAAAAAGAAACGCACACATGGAGTCGAACATGGGAGGGTCAGAAGGAGTAAAGAGGAGACCGAACAGAGGAATTAAGAAATCAGACAGCATTTCCAAAAAAGGAAGGATGATTGCAGAGGGAGGGCAAACAAAAGGACTTCCTTTTCCTCTTCCTTTTTATTGATGGTCCGTTAACAGGAAACTGTGTAGGTTATGACAGAGAGGAGTAAATTGGTATGTTGAAATTCCATGTGAAACTTAACACAAGTGGAAACACACAGTAGTTCCTCTGTCCCTTATTTTTTAGGTTCCTATGATTATTTTCACAATAAAAGCATTAAAACTTCCCCTCTTATGCTCGATCACACTTACAGTTTATTAGGACTTAACAGGTCTTATAATGTCTCCACATCGGCTGTGTGGTTTACAGAGTTTCCTGATGGATAGTAAAGTAAACTGCTGCAAACTATAGCTGCTGTTAGCTAATGCTAGTTCAGTTTGTTAGCCGGGGTGTCTGGACTGTGAGCACAGAGCACAGGAGGAGTGTTAGTGCTTGTACCACGGGCGTTTAGACCACCATGAAGAGGAGGTCTTCAGGCCCAGTGTGCAGGCGAATGGAAAGCGGAGCCATGTAACCGAGTTTAGCGTCTCCTGTTTACAACACAGTAAATAGTTTGTTTGTCCACACAATGGAATAATCCTTTAATTTTCTATGATTATTTTTACAATAAAAGTATTGGAAGATTTCCCCTTGTACATGCTCGTTTTTTTACACCATATTTGCCTCTTATGGAGCGACATTTGCTCTTTATAAAATCCTCAATATTAAAACTGTTGATGAAGCTACAGTACATTAATCTCTGCGGGGCAGCAGCTGTTATCTCCTGCTGCTGTAGTATAGATAATGATAATTGCTATTTAAGTGTTTAATATTTCAGCGCTAGCATCAGATTAAAACGGAGCAGATTCGTGCGTTTAAATTATAATTTGACCCTTAATTGATTTATATTGATGGGTTTTTTTTTCATGTTTAATTGTTAGTAAGCACTTTGTTATTGTTGGATAGTGTCAAGTAAAGTTGCGCAAATCACCATAACTTTTGAGGAGGCGTTGATGTTGTGAAAGATGTGAGAGTCATCAGTTGCGTCATTGCAGCACTTAGGCAACAACTTTCATGAAGCGTTTAGGTGACTCATGATTAGTTAAGGGTTAAGTCATCGTCATCATTTTGGTAAACTGAATAAAAAAGGTCACAGTCAGCAGGAACATGCTGGTTGTGGCAGCTGCAGTTTGTAGTCCCGATGGAAAAACCCGAGAGGAAGAAAACTACAACCCCCCCCTCTCCCCACACACACACACACACAGACACACACACACACACACACACCTCTCTCTCTTTTTTTATCTGCAGGTATCCTTGAGAAAGCACTGCAGTGGGGCTGCTCGGTTGCTTTGAGGAATGAGGTTATGTAACAATGTGAATGTGAGGTTTAAGGCTGAACTGATAACTCATAATTTACCTCTGACCTGCCAGCATGCCATTAAGGTAGCTGAATGGAAAAAAAACGTTTGAAATATTCCCTAAACAAACATATTAATCTGTGCTCTCTCTCTTTCTCTCTCTCTCTGTTTCTCCCTCTCTCTCTCTCTTTCTCTCTCTCTCTTTTAATCCTTATCTCTCCATTTGAATCTTTTCAACATTTCCACAGCTAATTTTTAGCAGAGCAGTGGCGCAGTGGCGCCCGGCTTTTCTTTCTTTTTTTTTGACACAGGAGCTATTTTTCTTTTCATTCCATCAGGTTTTTTAATGAACGTGTGGAAACACCAACACGCCACTGAACTCACCGCAGAGGAATGTACTTTGCTGCCATACAGGGGCATAACGGGGGCGACGATAAGCCTTGAGTTTAAAGAAGTGGTCTTATGACTGGAGAGATGCCAGTTTATCTGTGAAAATGTGAATGGGGAAGATGATGTAACACCTTCTCTGCCAAGGCCAGGCGTGGAGGATCCAGTAGAGAATTGTATTTAGATGGTGACCCTAGATTTGTGAAACTCTTGTGAGATTCATACCAGCTGTTTTGGCACCTAAGAGAAGTTTGCCTTGAGGGCTTAGTGCCAGAAAGCCACTGTTTGTGTCCCGTCTGAAACACAGTGTTGACTCGTTTCCTAACCTTAACCAAATAGTTTAATCTCACCAAACTGTGACTGAAAATGAAAATAAGTCTAAAAATACAAAGCCAACATCTACTTCTGTTGCCCCATGTTTTGGATCCTGTTCGTGTTCCTCTGTGTGAGCTCGTAACCTGACTTCCTAAAGACTTTGCCAAACTTACCATTTTTTTTCCCCCAAACAATTTATCATTCTTTAAAACAACAAATTTAATCTTGGTTCTTTCCTCGTATGACTGCAGACGAGCCGAGAATAGTTTGAAGCGGAAACAGCAGAGTACAAAACCCACAAGAGTTTCACAAATCTAGGGTTACCATGTAAACACAACAACAGTAAAGTGGCGACACCAAAAGAGGTCGTTTTAGGGTCAATTCAGGAACTGTATTGTTCAGTTGTGTCTCAAGAGGAAGGATGCACACTTGAAAATGGAGGTACAAGAAAAGCACATCTTGTACTAATGTGTGTACAACAACAGACACATAACACAATGGAGCCCTGAGCCGCCGTACAATGTTTTAACCACTGGAGTGAACTAAAGTAGTCCAGACATCGAGATCACATAAATGAAATGTCCCCTGATTATCAGGCCAGGACTAATGCTACTGTTATTAAAGTCACTATTGTCAGACACTGATTAAAGTATCTGAGTGACGTAGTGGAAAGATCTGACTTCAGTCTCTAGCAGTGGTGCTTGTGGCTTGGCCTTGTGACATAACTGGTGAGACTGTTTTTACAAGAAAAACGACAGCATCGACCGTTTTCAGCAAGTACATTCAAGTGACAAAGTTTTCTACTAGCTGACAACAAAGTCCCCTGACCTTAAGTAAGCATTTATTTTACGCTTCATGGCACTAAGTCACACACTGCCACCAACTATGTCACTCATTTTGGTGAAACTGGTTCGTATTTAGACAGTAAAGTAAACAGCTGCCAACTGTAGCTGCTGTTACCTCAGTTTGTTAGCCGGGCTGCTTAGACTGTGAGGACAAAGAACCAGGGTAGAGTTCATGTTTGTACCACAGGCTTTTTGGACCGAGAAGAGGAGGATTTCAGGCCCCGGGGGAAATAGAGAAATGCAGATGAGGGGCAGAGCTGGTGTTGTGCCAGAACTGAAGCCAGGTAAGTGGGCAACATAACTGCGCTTAGCAGCTTTTATGGGCATAGCTAGTGGCAAAGAGGCTGAAGGGGATAGTGATGGAGGAAGACTGAGCTAGAAGACGAGAGCGAAAAGACAAGCTCATCAGCCACAAGTGCGTCTGATTTTGTGGGCAAAAAGTTTTTGACTGTGGACTTGGAGGATGTACGAGGTTGTGTTTAAATGGACACTTTTGTTTGTAAAGCTTGTGGAAAATTGCAAAGCGCGCAATAAATGGATTTTCAGTTAAAATCATCAAAGTTTCGGCATCAGTTTCTCCGGTTCACGTGTCTAAGATATATTTGGGCCCTTATCACTACACGGTTATATTTCACATTGTTTGACCATAAAATCAGCTTGAATAAAGGTTACCATAAATTCTGGTAATAAATACAAGATTTCCAAAGGTTACAAGCCTGCTCAAGTTTTCTCTAAGAGCAGAGGATACTTCTTTAATCATCAAAATGGGAGTCGGGTTCTTTTCCCAAGAGCAGACCAATCAAACTACTACAGACATTATTTGGTTTGAATAAAAAACAAGATGGATGACTATTTTATTTAGACAATAGTAATCTTGTCTTACAATAGACGTCATTCCAAAGATGAGAAGGGAATACAATTTGAATTTGCCTTGTGGGCGTGTATGATTTGTATGAAATACCAGGAAGAGATGACAGGAGGTTAAGAGTGACACTCCCTTTTCAAAAATCACAATGCAAGTGAATAAATCTTAAAATGATGATGATGAGGAGGAGGAAAAGTGAAAGGAGTGGTGGAATGTGGAAGTACTGAGTATTTCACTATTAAGACATCACAAATTCAGCTTTTTGCTGTAAAGGTTCAGCCACTAATTGACAGCAAACACAATGTTTTAGCTGCTTTGATTCGTACGCTGCAGGGTGAAGTCAGTCCAAGGTCATTAAGTGACACACCAAAAGGTTGCAGGCTGCCCCGGGGTAAAAGGCTGTGGAAGTAAATAGGACAGCCTGACCTGAGACCTGCTGAATTAGCTTCAGGACCAAGACAATTATCGAGAGGTGCAACGCAGAAATCAATGTGTATAAATGAATTTCGATGACCTGATCACGGAGTAGAAAGACCCTGCACTGTTTGTGTGAGGCAAAGACGATGTTACGCAGGCTTAATGCAGGTAAAAGAAAGGCTTTGTGCAGCTCCAGTGGCAAATCATGAACCAGATTGGTTGTAATTTCTGCCTTCCGAGGTGGTTTCATGGAGGTGTAATTTGCGGTGGAGATTCTCCGTGCATGAGCGTGGGGACAAGCAACCATGTTTATGAAATAAGAAAAGCGCTCAGCTGGAGACTACAGGTTTGGAGGAGGGTGAATCATGGATGTCACATCTGATACTATTGCCTCTAGGCGGTGGTGAACATGAAGACTGAATAAATGTGCGTAAATGACTCAGATATGAATATAACTCATCCGGAAAACCACATACGAAGGTGCTGTGGTATGACCGCATGGGTTGTTTGCCCTTTATGGGGCAACATTGAAGGATAAGAGGGCAGAAAAAGGTAGGTCACAGGAGTATCAGGTGTAAATGGTGGGTAATCTGAGTCAGGGAGCAGGTGTTTTCCCTCGAAACTGTTGGTTTGAGGCCAAATATTGAGACCTGAAAGGTGAACCCTCGATTCAAACGGCACGAGAGGAGGGCAGAGCCGTTAAACTCGAAGCTCACCTTGATTTTTCTCTCTTTTTCTTTGTAAGCTGCTTAAACGCACATTTTCTTTTCTTCTACATGCTGCACTGCTGCAGTTTATCACCTAATCAACCAATCGTGACTGTCTTGCACCTCATTGTCTGACGTTAGCTGCTGCAGTGAAGCTGTAAAGGGCTTTGTGCACAGGAGGAGGAGGAGAAGGAGGAGGAGGAGGAGGAGGAGGAGCAGCTCCTCAGTGAAACTGATGTGGCCTTTTGTCTGTATATGAATCCTGGAGTCACATTCATGTGAAATCATGTCTTATAGTGTTCTTATAAAAATGTATCTCTCAGAAAGAAGTTAAATCATAGACAGACAGACATGATTTAAATTGAAATATTATAAATATATGACCGTGGGTGGTGTGTTACCGCAAGTGTGTGAAAATGTGATTGACATTTGCATTTTTTATTGTGATATTCATCTTTATAAAATCAAAATAATTGACACTTTGTGATGAAACAGTGCAGGTTTCACTCCTTTACTGCACTTACAACTTTACTGCATTAGACTGGGCTCATGTGCGCCCTCACATGGCCGGTGCTGGTTACTACCTTTGGCTGAAGCACATTTCTAACACCTCATAAAAATCTGATGCAAATGCAGATTTCTGAGTTGAATACTCGCTCTGCTGCTGCACATAAAATCAAAATTGGCAATCTTATTAGGGGTTTTTGGGTTTCTATAAAAATTCAGCTTTCATCATGAGAATAACTTCTGTATTTCATTTCCTTTTTAATCTGATTGTGAAGTTAAAACACGTGATGGATTTATTTTAATGTTTGACCACCGGGTACAACATCACAAGGGTCGCTGCACATGGCACTGCCACAAATATGCACTTTACAGAGCTCAACATCTATAAAATCATGACATCTGAAAGTCATCACATCATTGTGATCAAAGACCCTCGAACCCCATGAGTGAAATGTAACTAGTTTAGCACGGAAAGCCCCTTATTCTCATGAAGCAAATTAGATTTTTTTATTATCACAAGAGGACATCAAGTCAAACAAATGAATCAACAGTGGACCACAGACTCTGCACCAGATGTTTGATAACTATCTTCTGAAATGAGTTGGCATTTTCGTGTATGTTCAGTGTCCCTGCTGTGTGTGTTATTAGATGCTGTCAGCAGCAGCAGATGACGTATAACTCAGTTACTGCACCGTTCATCACATTTGGCAGCACGTAACAAACCCTGACCCCACAGGTTGATACATAAAGTAACCCTCCTCACAGGTGACAACATATATCTCTTCTTCTTGCCTTCTCTGCTAATGCTAAGCGGCAGACTTCCAACACTGCCCAGCCTGTTAACACTGAACCAAAGCCAGATTTTAAACAGGTCAATAGAGCAGGAAAAACACAGGAGGCCAGATATAGATTTTATGAGGAAGCCTCAGTCTGTGTTGATGCCTGCTGGGATTAGAAAGTTAGAAAGTCCTATTTTTAAACTGGTGTTGATGAATGAAATATTTATCTATAGACTGCATGGCTCATTTTAGGACTTTTAAAAACAAGTGTGTGTTTAAATTTGGATCACTTGCAGTCTAAACATGTATAGATGGAGATTTAGGCCTTTAATCCCTCAGTCATTCCTGAGTCAGAAACAAAAACTTGTAGAGACGTTCTTTTAATAGAGCTCAAAGTCCGGGTCCTGAAACATCCTTTAGCCGTGCTGCTTTAGGCCTAGACTGCTGGGAGACTTCCCATGATACACTGAGCTCTTCTCTCTATCTGAACACATTCATGTCCCATTAATGCATGTTACTAACTTTCTCGTCTCGAGGGTTCTCATGGATCGTGGCTACGCCTAGATTGGGAATTGTGGTTGCGCCTGCTGCTCTGGTCTTGCTTCCTGCCCATTACAAACTTACTTATTACTTACTACATATCATTATCATAATTATCGCCACAATCAGTCGTATTTTTATTGTAATTATAGTTGTAGTTGTTATTACCATTGCTGCTGTCTGGTTTGTCTCGCTTTCTCGTCTCGCATGTTCTCATGGATCGTGGCTATGACTAGATCAGGGATTGTGGTCGAGCTCGCTGTTGTGGTCCTGATCGACGCCCACTACAGACACTGTTGATATCATATATATCTGTAGTTGCACTTACGATTATTACTTCTCCTGGGTATCTTTGTCTTTCTCTCACCTCTAACCGATCAATCAACCCACTATGGGCTGGGTTCTCATTGAAGTTTCTGCCTCTTAAAAGGAAGGTCTCCTCATGGTGGAAAATGTTGGGTCACTGTAAATAATATTACAAAGAGTAAGGCCTGGACCTACTCTATATGAAAAGTATCCCGAGATAACTTCTGCTATATAAATAAAACTGAATTCCTTGAGAAGAGTTAAATCTGGGACAACCGGATTTGGATGTCGATCCATGAGGGTGCCTCATCTAAAAGGCTTCTTCAGCTCGGATCCCACCAACACCTGGGTTTCCCCACCAGACAGTCAGAAGTGAAGACCAATGAGAAACTAATACTGAATCCAGCACATCTGACAAAGACTATACATCGTCAAGTTTCGGGCTTTGAGCTGAGTGTGTTAACAGCTTCAAACTTCACACTCAGTCTGCAGCACACACCTCCAGATGGACCAACTATTTTAGCTGCACTGGGACAGTTTTGGGTCACGGTTAAAATTAATGAGAGCAACATCAAGTGAGCGAATGGTTTATTAACTAATAAGTATTCGTACTGGCCAGCAATCACATACTCCCCATCATGCCTAACTAAATATTTAATAAAGGTTCTAACATGAGTCTACGCTGCCTCTGAGTGTTGTTGGTGAATTATTGCAACGTTAGAAATGTTAATTTGATGAAGGCAAATTAATTATGTGATAAGGATCTCTCTGGCGTGGAACGAGGAGTCAGAGTTGTTAGTGCCTTTCTCAATTTAGTTCCCTGATAAAATAGTTCCCTCTGCTGGTGAGTGTATAACTAACACACACACACACACACACACACACACACACACACACACACACACACACACACACACACACACACACACACACAGAAACACAACATATACTCGAACACATGATTAGATCCTTGTTTCTTGTTGTTTTTATTGGAATGCTTTACCTCAATAACACAACGAGCCAAAACAGTGCAAAGGCTGTATCGCACCAAACGCAGACTCCCACAATCTGAAATTCAAACATCATTTTCTTTCAAGCTTCACGTCTTTATATACAACTTGGGGTCACTTCTAGACACTCATACGTCCATCTTACACAATCCAACAACCAGACATACTGCACACAGCCGTTTTCTCCCCTGCATGAACACTTAAGGCACACACACATACACTATTCATATTTAACACAGCACGCAAACGTGCAGAGCTTAAGACAGCAGCGACGTCGGATAATCTGATGCTCGACAGAAGAAGAAGAAGAAGAAAAAAAAAAGGCTCTCAGTATTAAGCTCACAGACAAAAGGTTTTCTTTACATGACCTGCAATTGCTTTTTAGCATTTAGCGTGACAATACTCAGTAGCTTAACCGCGTGGCTACTTTTTATTCCTAAAAATATTCAGTGACTATATCGTGTAGAGATTCCAGGGTGGGAGGTGACTACGAATACCACAAGGAGAGAAATAAAGAGGAGGTGGGAAACAGAATAAAAAATACTGTATATTCAGGTATTCAGGAGGGAGAGGGAGAGAGAGTCTGTGCTGAGTCAAAGTCTGACTGAATATTTGGATATATTAGTGTGAGATACAGACGCAGAAAGTCTTGAATCAATCTGTATTAAGCAATAACGAGTCGTCTTAATAAAAATCAGTGCACACACACACAATCATCAAGACGCTGGAATAACATGGCCTGAAATGAGTCGACAAAGATGTCCTTCAACAGACACCAGTCAAGAAGTCGTTTAAAAGCTGGCAGGACTAAGTTCAGCGACATATAAAACACTTAAAATGTGCGTAACCTGCTTATATATATAATATATAGTATATATAGATATATATATTTTTTTAGAACAATTAAATGAAATGTCATAAAAAACAAGATAAGTTTTATTCTGGTGAAATGTAAATTCCACAAACAATGTAAATACACTCGCTAGATGAGTCGTAAGCAGCGGAGGAATTTCGGAAGACTTGTGCTGATTATCAGACGACTTTACATCACTAATTAATACGTATGAATACACGGTTTTGACTCGATATTCACTATTTTAAAAACACACAAAGCGACTCTCTGCACCAAAAGCTAATCTTAAAAACATGCATGCAAGCGAAACAGCGACGTCGGGCTCGAGTTTCGTTTGTGTGGTTAGTCTGAAGTAGCGATCTGCTGTATGTGTGGTCTGTGCGCAGCTCTCCGGTTATGTTACAGCTTCAAAAGACATTGAGATAGCTACACGCGCTAAGTGCTTCCTGTTTGGCTGAGTATATGACACACACAAAGAACTGACAAAACTATTTGAGTACATTTGTGTAAATTATTTTACATATATATGTATGTATATAATTTGCTTCACGGGGTTACGCTTTAAGCAAAATAGTCTAATAGTGCGAGTCATTTTTAAATACTGCTCACTAAAATAGTGTTCATCTCAGCAGTCGCCCCCTCTGTGGCAGTGGTCTCCAACCTTTGTGACCCCGTAGAAGAAGGGAGTGATTCTTACTTCTTAATTTCGAGTTTTGGTCAGAAAAAAATAAATATTTTGACACACTGACGGGCCCCTGAATCTCAGGTTGGGTACCACTGCTCTGTATTTTTTGGATAAAGTTCTGCCTGGTGAGTAAGTTTGTGCACTGGACCTCGCACAACGTTTTGTGTCAAACAAAACATAGAGGAAGAAATTAGATTTTTCTGTTTTGTGTCGTATCTCCGTGGCACAGGTGACGGAGGGAAACACACATTTAACCACAGGCCAAGATTAATCTGTGTGTGTGTGTGTGTGTGTGTGTGTGTGCCACTGCAGTCCCTCATGACCTCAGTGTATCGGTCTATAAATCAGGCTAGTTTGACCTTGGTAAATCCTTTTGCAGTAGAAGTTACTACTGCAATCACAGTGTCTACGTCTGTAGTGAGGTCTCTCTCCCTCTTCAAGCACCTCTCCACCCCCAACCCTCCACTCATGAATGTGATCCCGCACCCCCTCGTGGGCCCACTCACATCGGGGTGCGATCGTCTCTTCCCCCTATGAGTGAGCCCTTCCTCCTTGCAGGTACCAGGGACATGTCTCCCCCGTCTTCCACAGCAGCGGGTGAGACATGCCTCTGGATAAATGTGCTGCACGGCCGCGGCCATCAAACCAGCGACGCCCGTCTCTCCTCTGGCGTCTCCTCCAGTATCTGGAGCAGCAGGTCGCAGAGGGGCTTCGCCATGCTGCGGTAACCCGTCGACGTCAGGTGGAGGAAGTCAAACATGTCCTGTTGGATGATGGTTCCATCCGAGTGGACGAACTCTCCGCTCACGTCCAATAACTGAGCCTGGCCCAGTCGCGGTAGCCAGGACCGCAGGAACCCGTTAACGGCGGCGTTCTTCTCCCTCAGTGGGTTGGGGCGCTCGCCTCGAGGCAGCAAACCCTGAAAACCACGATGAGAACACATAACTCATTTCTCAAGGTCAACATGTTTTCAACATTAACTTTAATATTTTATATTTCAGCTGTCCAGTGTGTGGGATTTAGTGACATCTAGTGGTCAAATTACAGACCGCAAAGACCTCGCCTCACCCTCCTGTTTCAAAGACAGTGGGTTTAGTGTTTAGTTTGTCTGTACTGGGCTACTGTAGAAACGGTTCAACATGGTGGACCCCATGGTGTAGATATAAAAAAAAGATTCTTATTTTTACATGATTAAACACTAATAAATACATCCTTCTAAATCTTGGATTACATTTTTTTTTTAAATTTTAGAAACATTACATGGATAACAAATAATGCACAGTCCAGGGAGAGGCAGGAAACGTGGTGGGCTTTTTTAAACCTTCCAACTGAAGTTAAACTTTCAGTTCTTTCTGTTATAAAACACAAAATGAATGTTTTGATTCATTTTCAGCCAATATAACCCCTGAATCTGACACACGGGATCTTTAAAACACCCTGTAGGATAAAGAAGCCTACAGTGTTGAAACCCAGGAGCATGGACAGTCTGTGTGACTCGCTAAGTCATTTGACAAACACTTGACAGTCAATAAAGAACTCCAAGTATGCTGCTCTGCATATCGCTGCACGTACTGAATAACCATGTGACAAATAACCTTTGACTCTTAAACGAATTATACAGAAACAGTTTGATTCAATTTATGTTCTAAATGTCAGTTTGTTCTTTGTTGCTGCATTTGTCTTAACGGAGAGAGGGAATAACATTTTGTTCAATGTCGTATGTTTATGTGAAAACAGAAAACCTAGTTTTCATTCCAGTGATTTTTCTGACCTCATTGATTTCACCACATATTGACACTGAACTGCGTTGTTACATTTCAGTCTGTTTACTCATCCTTCTCTGCAGAGTTTTTGTCTCTGGTGGTCGTATGTGTGTTAGAGAAACAGAGTTCTTAATGATGCGTTACTTGTTTTGCTGCTATCCAACAGTAACGAACACGTTTGGAACAATCAGCCTGTTAATAAAGCTGTTTGTTGGTTTGTGTGTCGGGTCATTGAACAGATATTTTTGCAGGTCGGGCTGTGCAGATCAGCTCTTGAAAAAGGTCAGTTGGGTGCAGATCTTAAAAAACTACTGTGCATCGCTATACCTCTGCGTTCTCTTACTTATTGAGGGAAAATGTGTATCGTCATAGATCTATTCTTAGCTCGAGATTGTCTCGTCTTTGTCATGAAAAGAAGGTCGTTGGCAACTGGGTCGCACATTAACTGTGGTTATTTTTTTGTTTATATCATAGCGATACTCATCGCATTAAAGATAAAGACGTGTTTGAACAAGCAAACACTACAATTAACTACTTACCAGTACAACTATCTTTGCTTTGGGGAGGCAGGTGGTGAGCAGCTGTGCGATAGCAAGAATTCCTCCCGCGACTTGCTGCGCTGTGTGTTCGTAATTGTTGGTTCCTACCCACAACACCACCACCTGGACAAGGCCACAGACAGTCAGTGAACACACATTCATCTGCAGAACTGTGATACAACATCATGCTTTGGGAAAAATAAGAGCTCATGTGTTGATGTCAGTGTAATGGCTGAGCGGTGCTGAAGCTGATGGCTGCATCATTAGCGCAGACAATAACAGTGTTTTTCCAAATGAACACTGCAACCTAAAACCAGGACTGCTGCGTTCACAAAAGCTGTTCTGGACAAACTCTCCTCTCCCTGCTACATCGAGAAAGACGAAGCACTCAGGGACAGCAAGTGACAAACAGTGTTTGTTAAAAGATCTCCAAAACTTCTCTGAAGACCTCAGTAGACTTGTGTCACCTTAGGTCGGATGTTCTCCAGCTCTCCGTTCTGCAGCCTCCACAGCACGTTACAGGTGGTGTCTCCTCCGATGCCGAAGTTGAGCGCATGAAGAGGAGAGAATAATTCCCTCCACACCTGCAGACAGGAAACCAGAAATCTGCATGTGATATGAAGATTTCCGACTTCGATTGGTAAGATCAAATAACTCACTGACACTGACGGCAGAGCATGTCGATCAGTAACACACAACACAAGACTAGCAGAGTGCAGGACCTTCATGCTTTGTATCCAGAGTATTGTGTGAAAATATATATAGAAAGTAAAAATAGAAATCTTGTCTCACCTCAAACTGCTGCATTAGCTGTACCATAGAGTCACCGACAAAAAGCACGTCCGGTTCAGCGTCCTTACACTCCTGCACAAATCTTGTGTGCTGCGAACAAAAAAACACAACTTCGTCACAACAGAGCTCGAGATGGGATCGATTCATGACAGAAATAAATTCATTCCCAGACATTAATACTGTGAAATGAGCTCCATATCACACCTTTCAGCAAGAGTTAACACCTCTGAGTTGTGTGTTTTAATCTTAGCTGTAGTATCGTACTTGTCAGCTGTCCAAGTCAGACAAAATCCTGTAAGGTCATCACACGACAAGACACGTCTGGTGCCCACGTCTGATAGAGAGCCTGGAGTAAAGCAGACTGCCTCAGTCTTATTAGCTTTGTAGGATTAACCTTGCACAGACGTACCAAGAGGAGATGAGATAAACAAGCTGGATAAAGTGGTGCTACTGTTTATTTTCACTAATTTAACATCAACCTTTTCACTACACATTTATCACGAATATCATCTCATGATTTGGTGCAGATTTAGCCATCGGTTTCACCAGATCGCGGCACAATCATGAGGAGGAATCAAATACAACTGACATGCTTTATAGAGCAGCAGTAAACAGAGGCACTTATTTAAGCATGCCGGTGCATGCACATGGAAAACTTCATGTATTTTGTTTGCTTTATGGACTCAGACAGTTTAAATATAGAGACACCTCGCAGATAGGTATCGGCAGGCTGGTTTTGACTCTCTGGTTCTAGTTCTGGTTCTGGTTCTGGCATGACGACAGAAAGTGCTTTTCCTTTCTCTTCATACACAGTCACACCCCATACATGTTTTACACTACTGACTTACAGACTGCTACATGTGTTTGTTTTTTTATGTATAGATTTTTATAAATATCAAATACACAGTAGATTACAGTGTTATGTTGTTAAACTAGAAAATGACCCCACCTCATATCTTTATAACAAAATACATATTTCTTTTGTATCTATTTTACATGGCTAAAACTTTATGTTCTTCCTTCCCTCAGACTCTTAAATCTCTTTTAACTGTAGTCACTTTAAATCTACCTCATGCCTTGTATATATATCCTGCAGCTGTTTTGTGTTGCAATACATGTAACCTCGGCTGTAACATAAGAATCTACCGCCTCCACTTCACATCCTTGTCACAAACATTTGATAGCCACATTGTTTATTTACATAGCCTATATGAAGAATGATATATCAGTATCAGAATGCTTTACGCCATAGTATCAATATCACTGCCTTCCCAGAAAATCCAGCAGAGAGAGAGACTTTAAACATGCATTTCCCTGTTTAAGTTCTTGTTAAAGTTTAAATATGAATAAAAATCTCTATAGTTCTATTTCTTATTGCTATTGCTATCATGACTTTTATATAGTTTTCTATTTGTGAAGATCTTACAGGTGTAATTTCGCTGCACATATTTGATTTCATTGCAAAGGTTTAATTTAAATCCTGATTTATCTTATAGGCTCATTTTAATGTATGTTTATTGTGTCTCATGCTTGAATTTCCCTCATGCTTGATCAACAGTGACTGTCATCTTGTTAAACTGTTATGTAATCAATGTCATATATATAAATATATATGCTCCAGAATAAGGAGTAAATATGGCCAAATGATAATAATAATAATAATAATCATGATGAACAGCACCAACCTGTGACATCCACCGTCCATCTCCTTGAACATCCTCCACCGGCTGAGGCACTGCAGCTGGGTTCACTTCATCACCACTCATCCTGCACACAGGATAAATCAAAGCATATTCACACACAGACACTCTGACACATGGATGGAGGAAGGGTTGGTGTTGTTTTTGTTTTTTTTTAGTGCTGTGGCTGCTCCAGCTCCAGCTCCAGCTCCAGCATCAGCGCTAACAACCTCTGCTGTGATCCCGCTGCAGATTAACGCTTCAGGGGGCAGACAGGCTGACCTAACACGGATGTAGGCTACTTTCGCTTTCCCGGCTGGTGCTTATAGATCACACAGCAAGTCCCGTTAAATCCGCGTTTATCTGACGGTAGCCTGTTAGCCAGCCAGCTAATGACTGTGACTGTTATGACTGCATCTTTACGTCTGACACGCCCGTCCGTAACATCTACCATGAATTATTTCTACCCATTCAGTTACGAGACAAACTACCTGGCAAGGTGTAGGCCGTCACTTCTCGGCTCCCTTCGGACTCTTTTTTAAAAAATGTTTTCGTGCCTTAACCTCTCAACACTTCGCTCGTTTATATTCCCGTAGTCAAGGCGGGGTGATGCTCGTTAGCAACCGTTAGCAGCCTCGCGCTAGACGAGACAACAAAAGGTGTGTCAAGAAGGCAAACTCCAGAGAGCGTGCGACGGGGAGACAGCACCTCTGCTGCGCCGGGGTGCCAGATTAACCGTAACACCGGCGGAAGCCACTGCAACAAGCCATATATGGAGAGGAACTGGTTTACCCTGAGTTTTGCCTTGTAGGGAAGTACGGAAGCCCTACGCCAGGCATGTCCAAACTTTTTTTTAAAGAGGGCTAGATTTGACTATGTGAAGATGCTGGTTTTGGCTCTCTGGTTCTAGTTCTGGTTCTGGTTCTGGCATTACGACAGAAAGTGCTTTTCCTTTCTCTTCATACACAGTCACACCCCCATACATGTTTTACACTACTGACTTACTGATTGCTACATGTTTTTTTTTCTATTTCTGTTTGTGAATAAACCTTTTTTCTTTGCTATCACCTCGCATTGTCTCCCTCCTTGTTGCGGTCTTTCAGCCGGGCGGTGACAGACGTCCAATATGCATTAATATTTTAAAAAAGTGATTTTTTATGTATACATTCTTATAAATATCAAATACACAGTAGGTTGCTGTTTAAGTACAGTGTTATGTTGTTAAACTAAAAAATGACCCCACTACATATCTTTATACGCAAAATAGATATTTTTTTTGTATCTATTTTACATAGCTAAAACTTTATGTTCTTCCTTACCTCAGACTCTTAAATCTCTTTTAACTAAATCTAAATCTACCTCATGCCTTGTATATATCGTGCAGCTGTTTTATATTGTAACTGTGGCTGTAACATAAGAATCTACCACCTCCACTTCACATCTTTGTCACAAACATTTGATAGCCACATTGTTTATTTACATATAGATGCAATGTCACCAAATCTAAACCAAATGACAACAAACAAATTAAAAAAAAACATTTCTTCCTTTCCTTCACATCTGGAGTCAAATAACAAAAAATAAATTGTATAGAATACGTTAAACTTGCATAAATCTTATTATGACTTATAATGAGCAATGCAAAGTCTGTGAACATTTAAGTTTAAAACGTGTCACAAGATCATTCAGAAAGTAATATTTTGTGTCACATCTACAGATATGTAACACCAGCAGTTATGTCCTTAGAGGTTCAAATGCTTTGTTATGTCAACCAAAAAAGACAAATCTTCCAGCCATAAAGAATAGATTATAAAAATTCAATTTTATTTATATGGCGCCATATAATAACTATTGTGGAGAAATTGCTGAAGTCAAAGGTCAATGGTGAGGTCAGGAAGGAAGAAAGTGTTCAGGAGCCTCTGATGTCTTATGCTGTATTATTTATTGATGCTTGGCCAAGGAGAATTAGAGACACTCTCATAGTACATCAGAAGTGCCTGAGTTGGTCTCACATTCTGCCGAACTCGTTCTGGTGGATTGACTTTAAACCCCACGATAACACCACAAATACTATGCACCCAGAATTAGTCAAAGAGAATGTTTTTATTTATGCAGGTGTTATTGTCAGCATATTCTAGTCTGGAGACACAGATGTCTGTTTACACAGATTGGAAAAACGCAGCCACAGCGTTGAGACAGACTGGCACCTACTGTTCTCAACCAAAACCAAACAATTAATACTGCTGAGGACCTCAAGGCCCACACGTGACCTTGTGTAAGGATAGAAAATTCCATAACAATAACAAAAGTTATCTCATGACACTTTTCATACAGAGCAGGTCTAGCCCGCACTCTTTATAATATTATGTACAGAGACCCAACAGTTCCACCATGAGCAAGCACTTGGTGACGGTGGCAAGGAAAAACCTTGGAAAGACCCAAGCTTATTGGTAGACTGTCATCCACCGCAACCGGTTAAGTCAAAGATAGAGAGGGGCAGATAAATAGAGAGAGATAGAGAGACACAGATGCACAGCAGCAGCAATCATTGCTGAAATGAAGCTGTGGACTACATGAAATCTGACCACTTTCCTGAGAAGTCAAACTCAGGGCGAGAAACACCCAGAAAGCACTGGTTCGCAATGCATGTTGGGTGCAGACGTTTTTTTTTTTTAATATCGCGATAAATAACGTCACTGCGTAAAAATATTTACCGTCGAATTTGACAATGAAATTATTTGAATTATTTTAGGTTTGCGTCAGATGACAGGCATGACGTGTCTGTGCGTGTAACACCGCCGACATCTTCGCTGTGTCACGTACTGTCAGAAGATGGCAGCCCGTCTTCTCCTCATGTTAACGTCTCTGTGTCAGCTGACCGCAATGTATCATGGTCACGTTAGATCAAATGCTGCATTCATTTACAGTAGGAAAACACAGGACAGAGCATGTTCTCATTTTCACAATATGTTTATAGTCATTTTCTTATAACATCCCATCAGGAAAACTTACAGTAACAATAAAGTTTGAGACTTGGCTTGGGAACTGGAGAGTGGCCGGTATGGACTGTTGTGGAGAAATTGCTGAAGTCAAAGGTCAATGGTGAGGTCAGGAGGGAAGAAAGTGTTCAGGAGCCTCTGATGTCTTATGCTGTATTATTTATTGACCCTTGGCCAAGGAGAATTAGAGACACTCTCATAGTTCATCAGAAGTGCCTGTGTCGGTCTCACATTCTTCCCAACTCATCCTGGTGGATAGACTTTAAACCCCAAGATAACACCACAAATGCTATACGCTCAGAATTAGTCAAAGAGAATGTTTTTATTTATGCAGGTGTTATTGTCAGCATATTCTAGTCTGGAGACACAGATGTCTGTTTACGTAGATTAGAACGTCAACAGCAAACTATCTATTATGTCTAGGAAGGCAGCAATAGGTCTCTTCGACCTTGGCCTCCACAGTGTTGAGATAGACTGGCACCTGCTGTTCTCAATCAAAGCCAAACAACTAATACTGCTGAGGACCTCAAGGCTCACACGTGACCTTGTGTAACCTAAGGATAGAAAATTCCATAAGATGGACCAATTTATGGAAGGTGGACTGGTAGGTAAGTTAGTCTACAGCCAAAACAATGCAAAGTCTCTCTTATCCATATCGGCAAGGATGGTGCATCCATACTCCAACATAGTGCAATAGCCCTCCTAGCTTGAAGAAGTCCAAAGTCCAGAAGGTTACTCCGTTTAAAGTCCTTCGGATATTGCAAGTACACTGATTTTGGCATTTAAGGGGAGTTTAGTGTTAAACATGTCTGACAAACATTTCATGATGTCCTGTAGAAGTTTGGGATTTTCAGTGATATATAGAGTACCTTTCTTATTCAAATGTTGAGAAAAAACATCTGGAATATTAGCAGACACATGATGAAGCCTGACATCCAATTTTCTAGTTAGATGTAAGGAATATAGTTTATGTTTTTTTTTTTTTAAACCCAAAGAAATGCTTATCGTCTCCAGGGCAAAATTAAATATGGGAGCAAATGTGCAGTATGTAACAAAAGTATAATAGTAAAATAAGAAACAAGAAATACACTGAAATTACTTCAGGTATGAACAAAACTATTTGTACAAGTAGAAATAAAAATAGCAAACATTTCCATAAAGTGCATTAAACTAACATACTTCTTGTTGTCATACACTTCTCCCAGGTTGTTTCTACATAAGATCACTTTTCTGAGAAAGTGTTTTTACATTTAGGGAAAGTGAAAGAAGATTCAGCAGGCGCTGAGAATCTTCCCAGTAAAACAAATATCAGAATCACCTGATAGGCACCTAACATGTTGCCTTTATAGTCACTTTATTGGAAATAAATGAATTCATATTAAGATTAATTTATTAAATATTCGTGTGTTTCATAGTTCCTGATAGGTGGAGCAGCATTAAACCTTTAAAGAAACTTCTTCTTAATCTAATATTGTGCTGTGTCCTACTTTCAGGGCCTGTCTGCACATGAAAACCGCTGACTGTTTCATTATCATCTGAGGATGAATATGCTCATATTAACAAATATCCTCATGTGCTTGCACAGCACAAACGGTAGTGAGGTAATGTGAGGCTTCTCTTTAGGCATGCCTTTACATTTATTTTATATTTATATATTTGTAGTTTTTAAATTGAACAGTAGACAGTTACATTTAGATATTGAATGTAAATGTTGTAGAAATATAATCATATTAAAAGCAATTAAAAATTAAACTAAAGTCTCTAAAGCTAATTTCCCCATTCATGAGTCTGACTCTTTTTTTTTTTTAACTCACTCAAATTCAAATTATATTCAGGCTTAGAGTTATGCATAATTAACAGTATGGCCGCTTTGATTTGACAGGTAGGTGTTGTTGCAGGTGGCTTGTTTGAGCACCCAGGCTTTATTCAGCCACACTGAGCATCACATGAGAGTGATGTCACAGAAGCTACGTCCTTATTTTATAAAGTCTAGGGTCTGTATCGTCTAAATATATATATATATATATATATAACACATACTGTCCCATTTCCAACTACTCCTTCAACTACAGGTGTGCACACAACACACTGTTACTCTGAAAGAAGTGTGTTCAAACTAGTTCCTCTCTCTCTCTCTCTCTCTCTCTCTCTCTCT